>NC_079458.1:9897345-9979845 GCF_903798145.1 Danio aesculapii
CCGCTCTTCTTACAATCACAAATCAATAACAATTATACTCTCTACACAAGACCAGAAAGGGTGTGATTCAGGTAACAGGTTCCCATTGGTTAAAACAAAGACAATTCTAAATATGTACGTCAATGCGGGATCGTATCTGAAACCATATAGGGATGGCGACAGGAGGCTTGGGTCAAGTCGCCCGTAAACAATTAAGAGCTGGTCTCAGACCTGTAGAACTGACCCATCGGATGCATATACATACACAAGAGACAATCTGTTTTAAAAACACGAGGTTGTTTCTTCGTACTCTCAGCTGTCTTATCAAACTAGTTCAAAACTGGTATAAACAGCATTCAGACTGCTATATTCTTACTACACAAAGGCCCAATCTCAATTCTATTTTTTGTACGCCTACCCCTTCCCCTTGGCCCTTAAAACTGAGTGTGAAGGGGAAAGGCTTCAAAATTTACCCCTAAGAAATGGGAGTGCACCTGCACACATCATCATATGTCATCGCGATCTTTTGCTTCATGTGAGATCAGACGATCGCAACTGCTGTAGTTATACCAGTTACGTTATTTTTGGTATTTATCTTCAGGAAATCACTGAAGGCGTATATTATGTTATCATAACAATATAATGTGGGAATACGATCGTAACTTTACTATGCATTTACACATTGGCCATATTCATACAAAACAGACAAAAAAACAACATTAACATTATAGCAGACACTGTAAAAAGCTCATTCCCAGCCACTAAACTTTTCTGACAGGGGATTCGAGCATCATCGAGTGTCAGAATGTTGTGGGACTGCTATACAGGAGTTAATATTAGGGATCATAGATCGCGAAATGTAGCGTTTTTTATTTTAGCGTTTTTTTGTTTTTTTTTAAGCATGATGGTAAAACACGAACGCGGTTATGAATATATTAAAACATTTGTTTGTTTGTTGTAAAAATTCGTAATAATGACAAAAAATACTAATTTGTGGATCTCCTTACCTTCCGGGTGCAGCTATCCTGCCGTTGTGGCTGGTGTATTCTGGGAAATTTTCTTACCCCTTGGTTTCGAGTGAAAAATCTTCATTCGAAGGGCTATTCACCCCTTCCCCTTAGCCCTACACCTTCAAGCTAAAGAGGATTGGGACACCCCTACCCCTTCACGGGAACGTGCAAAATGAGGCGTAGGGGTAAGGGGAAGGGCTAAGGGGTAGAATAAAGATTTGGCCACAGTTTTTCTTGAATAAAAAGGAAAATCAATTTAAACTGAATATCCTCATAATAATATTAATAATATCAAAATCACTTTAGACAGTATTAACACATAATGATACTAATAGGAAAACAGTTGTTTTCAATGATCAAGCCCTTCAGTTCCACTCGAGGTCTCCATGACCTCTGACTTAGTTTGGTGGCTCCTGAAAATAAAGTTAAAATAGACAAATAGAGGAGCAAGGACACTGAACATTCTTACATTAAGCAGTGTGTTAACATATTCAGTAGTCTAAATAATTTCATTAATTAAATTTTATTTAAATGATCATATTAATAGAGCAATGAGAAAACGATAAACGTTGCTCCATGCTGGAGCGGACTGGAAGTCAGAACTCCGAATCCATCACAATGGTTACAGGTTTCCACCATTTTCCAAAATGTCGACAGAAGCAAGAAACTCATAAAGGTTTGAAATAAGTAAAACCTGACAGAATTTTAATTTTTTGGGTTGAAGGAATGTTCTCCAAAACAGTAAAATTAGCATATAGAAGATATAAACATCCAAAGCTACCAGTTTCTTTGCACTGTTGCCTAAATCCATTATTGTATGATTTATTTTTTTCACATCATCAAATCTTTTGACCAATCAAATGCTCTCTAGTGTCTGACATGCCCCGCCCCCTTCAAGACACTATTATACAAAAATCAAAAGTCTGAGCATGGCATAAATTGAAACTATAACTCAAAAGGTCTTAATTAAGCGCAAGAAGTTAATCGTCGAAAAGTCTAAATTCTATTATAACTGCACAAAATCTCATAACTTGGATAAAAAGTCAGTCAAAATGAGTTTTAAGCAATTACCACAGATTCTAAAGTAAGTGGAAAAATACCAATACATTCTATAAAATCAGACTTTTTCTGTTGTCATTTCTAATTTAGAAATATCTACAATGTGATGTTGAACCACAAAAACCACATAAGGGTCCATTTTTGTAAATTGAGATTTAAAACGGTTTTTAAAAAGCTGAGCAAATAAGCTTTGCATTTAGGTGTGTTTGTTAGGAGTAAAAAAAATATGATCCTTTTTGATAATCTGAGGCCTCAAAAAATAAAAGAAAACAGAAAATCTATTGAGAAAATCACCTTTAAGCTCCAAGAAATGCATATTACTGATCAAAAATGATGCTTTGATATATTTACCAATATATTGCTGAAAAAAGTGTTGCATGCAAAACTGTTGCAAACAATTTATTTGTGTTGGATTTAAACAAACAAATAAATTTTTTTAAATGTTCAACTTAATTTGTTTGTTTAAATTCAGCCCAAATAAATTGTTTACAACCACTTAACGTAAAAAAATTGAGTAAATCCAAGGAATCATCTTTGAATAATTTTTTTCAGTGTGGAACATTATCTTTATTTATGTCCTAATGATTTTTGACATGAAATTTTAAAAACGACTTGCTCCTTATCTCAAAATACTGCTTAAAATATGATCAAACAATTCACACACGTTTTTTTGCCGACAACTTCATTGTTTTATGTTCAATCCAATTAAGTTAAATTGATTGATTTGTTTTGGGTCAACATAAAGGAATTGTGTGGAAGCCAGCATTTTTTTTGTGTCGTTTTGACTCATGCAATGTATTTTTGGCTATTCTCCTTAACAAACCCATGCAACATAAGATTGGTTTTGTGGTCCAGGGTCACACATGAAATTAAAGTGCTTCTATACACAAAAAAATAATTATTTATTGGATTTACTATTTATAATTCAACTTTTTTTTATTGTTCAACAGCCAAGAACAAAGAAAACACTTCACACGATATGATACATGTTACATATTCAGCCACCTGTCACACCAAGAAAATTCTACGTATAGCAAAGATATATGGAAATTAAGCTTGTGGTACCTTTGAATGTACATACCCATTTATCCTAATTTTAGATGTTGCCGGAGATTATCCCATTTTCTATGTACTTCTCCCTCATTGTTCAATCCCCTAATTTTTTTAAGGTATGTGGTTGCAAACATTTTATATGGGTTGAATTTAATCAAACAAATTACATTTAGTAATGTTCAACTTCATTTGTTTCTTAAAATTAAGCCCATGTAAATTGTTTGCAACCTCTTAGCCTAACAAATTGAGTAAATCCAATGAATCTTTTTTTTTCAGCATAGTGTTTCATCCCCCAAAATGTTCTTACTCTGCAAAAGTTATGAAGGAGAGTAGATGATGATCTGACCAATGCTGTGAAGGTGGCTCAGATCTTCACCAGTCCAGTCTGCTTCCGTTAGCTCATTAATACTCTTCTCTGATTGGATGTTGACACAGCGGCTGGTGTCTACAGGCTTATGGCTCTACACCAAGCCAGCCTGGACCATCACTATGACATCCCCAAGTATAATTAAAGTACAGTATTTGAGGGAGAATTTATAATTGCAGTTCAGGGAAATGTCAAGCGGCAGCTCAGATTCATGACTAAAGTTCATATCAAATATTTACAGCGGCCGTTCTCAACCCAGCGCTCAGTGTTCCAGTCATTTTAATTACATCGCAGAAAAGGAGACGCTAAACGGTCCTTCTGTGCACAGTCAAATTGACCTACAGTAGGCTGTGCTTATTACAGTTCACTCTGCATAAACTATACTTACCACAGTACAGTGGAATCATGTTAAAGGAAAAGCTCTGTCAAGGAACTTACCTCTGGGAGTTCCAGTTATCAATCACACTTGAAAACTTTTAAATAAACTTAAGGTTTATTGATCATAACTGCTTTTTCTTGTAATTTAGAGTTTTTTTAGTGACTGTCTCATAATTAAACATTTAATTTTAAATGCAACTTTTCAGCAATTTTTTTATTGGATAGGATTTTTCAGGAATGCAGTAAGAAACTAGATGGAGTGTAGGATTATAATATTCAGTTATTTGATTTATAAAAATATGATTATCTTTTTTAATGATGATATGAGTCTAGTATATCCCCTAATATCAAAATTCTAACATCATAACTGGACCTTAGAATGTTTTTTTTTTAATTTACATTAATATTATTCTAGCCGAAATAAAACAAATAAGACTTTCTCCAGAAGACTTTCTATCAGACATACTGTGAAAAATTCCTTGCTCTGTAAAACATCGTTTGGCAAATATTTTAAAAAGAAAACAATTTCAAAGGGGGGCTAATAATACTGACTTTATATAGACTTTGTATGTGTATATATATATATATATACATGTATATATATGTATGTATATATATATATATATATATATATATATATATATATATATATATATATATATATGTATATGTGTGTGTGTCTGTGTATGTATGTATATATATATATATATATATATATATATATATATATATATATATATATATATATATATATATATATATATATATAAAATTGAAAGAAATTTGGTCTGTAATTAGATTTTTTTTTTTTTGATGCCACGATTTTTTTCGCATTTCTTTTTTTATCATTAATTAAATGACTACCTAAACATCAAAAACATCTTTATAACAAAAATATATATTTTTTCTTTTTTTATATACCTTATGAGGTCATTTTGTTGAAATAAAAAGTCAATATCATCATTCTGAACTATAAAAGTAGACATTTTCTTCTCATGTGGCATAAATGACTTCCATACTATTCACTTTAATTCTATGGAGACAAAAAAAACCCCAGAACAAAACAAAAAACACATAACAATCTTGTTTTTTTTTTGTTTTTTTTTTTGCAGTTTAGTCAGAAACCTCATCAACATGTATGTTTTATATTTTTTTAAACTCAAAAAAACATCTTTTGCTGCTTGTTCAAAATACTTATTTAAAATGAGTTGAGTCAACACAATTCTTAAGTTTAAGTTTTTTTGCATCAACTTAAATGTTTTATCTTCAAAGAACTTCAATTTGAAGAATGATTAAGGTAACTTAATTTGTGTAAAGACAAGATGAAGGAATTGTGTGGAGCCCAGCATTTTTTACAGTGTAGAATCTCCAAAATAAATTCTGAAAGTTAATAAATAAACTTTAGAGACTTGTCTAGAGCATTCCAAATCCCTTCATTTCAGGATGCTCCCATGTAAGCAGTGTACAGCAAAGCAGATTTCAGTACAAGAGCCAATGAATCCAGCCTTCATAACACACATTGTCTCTCCCATTCACTCCAAGTCTCTCCCTCTCTCTCTCTCTCTTTGTCTTCTCCCTGTATCACTGAAGCCAGTCTTTGAGTGCTGCTGAAATGGAGAGCGTCCACTGGACTGGAAATTGCTCTTTCTCTCTCTGCGTCCGCTGTGTGTGTAGGGTGGTTGTGGATAATTGTCTCTCTGTGCCATACACAGCTGTAGCCGAGGGGTGTTAGACAGCACAGAGACTTCAGTGTCCCGGCGGGCGACCCGTCAGCGCATTCGACTCAATTAATCCTCTTTCAGCTGGTTAACACTAAAAATATAAGTCCCCTTCCTCGAGTGCTCTGCATTCAAGGCCTTTTGAAGAGCCTACAAGCGGCCAGGTGTGATCTCACAATGTCTGTTTGTGTTTTTGCAGTCTGTACGGGCGACACATGCAGGCCAATCCAGAGGCACCCAAAAAAAATGCCGACAAATCCAAGAAGATCAGCCGCAAGCCGCTGGCGGCCAAGAACAAGTGAAGACCAGGCGCTGATCTGAGATCAACGCAACGTCCATGCATGTGCCTTCTTCAGTTCATATTTATTGGTCTTTTGATTTTTGTATTGCTTCAGTATTATCTAATCACCCTGCATTAAATATTTAAAGATGTAGTTCACTTCTAGAATAATTGGGCACCATTGACTTCCATAGTAGGAAAAAAATACTATGAAAATCAGTAGTGACTATCAACTGATTGGTTAGCATCATAGTCACAATTAACTTCCATAGTAGGAAAAAAATACTATCAACTGATTGATTAGCTATGGATGTCAGTGGTGGCTAATAACTGATTGGATAGCATCATATTTTTACCTACTTTGGAAGTCAATGATGGCATTCAACTGAATGGTTAGCATCGTAGTATTTCCCCCTACTATGGAAGTCAATGGTGACTGTCGACCAATTGGTTAGCATCATTGAATCCCCCCCCCCCCCTACTATGGAAGTCAATGGTGACTATCAACTGATTGGTTAGCATCATAGTCACCATTGACTTCCATAGTAGGAAAAAAATACTATCAACCAAGTGGCTAGCATCATTTTTTCCCTACTATGGAAGTCAATGGTGGCTATCAACTGGTTGGTTAGGACCACTGTATTTTTCCCCCTACTATGGAAGTCAATGGTGACTAATAACTGATTGGATAGCATCATATTTTTTCCTACTATGGAGGTTGACTTTCAACTGATTGGTTAGCATCAGCGTTTTCCCCTACTATGGAAGTCTATGTTGACTATCAATTGATTTGGTTAGCATCATAGTATTTTTCCCCTATTATGGAGGTCAGTGGTGACTATTAACTGATTGGTTGGCATCATAGTCTTTTTCCCAACTATGAAAGTCAGTGGTGACCATTAACTGATTGCATAGCATCATAGTATTTATTTGCTACTATGGAAGTCAGTGGTGACTATCAACAGATTGGTTGGCAACATTTTTTCAAAATATCTTCTGTTGTGTTTGACAAGACAAAAAAAAAAAACTCAAGAGGTTTGGTGCAGGTGGAGGAAATGATGACTGCTTTTTAATTCTGGAAGTGATTGCACTATGTGCTTAGTTGCACTAAGTGAACTCTGCCTTTAAAAGAGTAATTCTTTCTAGAATAACTGGTCACCGTTGACTTAAAATTCAAGTTGATATTCACTATTGATTACCATAGTAATTTTCCCCTACCAAAGAATTTAAAGGAGACCAGTGTGTGTACCAAAATATTCTCAAATATCGTTTGTGTTCATAATAATAACATTGGGGGGGGAATCTTCTCATCCACCACCACTGTGCAGAGTCCACCCGGATGATGCAACAGCAGCCATATTGCGCCAGACCGCACACCAGCTGATTGGTGAAGAGGAGACAGAGTGATGAAGCCAATAGTGATATGGATACATCATTTACTATCCATTTATTTTCAGCCCTTTGAGTTTCCTTATTTGGTTCTACACAAAACAAGATATTCTGGAAAAAAAAGCAGGAAACCGGTAACCATTGACTTCCACAGTATTTATTTTTCCTACTATGGAAGTCAATGGTACAAAAAGGAAATAGTGAGTACATTTTCAATTTTGGGTGAACTATCCCTTTAATTCCACACCCAGCCCACCTAAAACCTTTAAAGGGACAGTTCACTCAAAAATGAACGTTCACCCTTAACTTGTTCCAAATCTTTTTTCTGCTGAACACAAAAGAAGATATTTTAAGGAATGTTGGAAAATGGAAGCCATAGACTTGCATTGTATTAATATTTCTATTAGAAAATATCTTTTTGTGTGTGTGTGTGTGTTCAGCATTAAAAAAAGTAAGTCACTTAAGGGTGCATAAATTGTCTCAATTATACATTTTTTGGGAGAACTCAAAAATTTCAATACCAGTTGATGGTCACCACAGTAATTTCCCCCTACTACAGATGTTAGTGGTGGCTGTTCGGATGCAATAATTTTCCAAAATATCTTCTGTGTTCATCAAAATATCAGTACAATGTTAGTCTGGAAGTGAACTACTCTAAGAAGTGTCCTTTTTAATCCAACGCCTTGGAAGTGCCACTTGTGCCCACTCCGAGGCCAGTTTTTGGGCCTGAATCAGATTTCTGAGCACGTGTGAGTCTCGTCTCCTGAGAGGCGGCGGGAGTGTTGTCCTGTTCAACCATCCAGACGAGGAGAGCAGTGAATTTTTGGGAGCCGGTGACGAGCATTTTGCCAGCATACAGGGATTTAGCAGGAGTGTGGTGGTCTTAGTGGAGTCTGTGCAGGATTGTGTGAGGGTCTCTGAGGGGACACCGCCGACTGCTTCCTCTGCCTCTTAATGACAGATATGAATGGCTGGAGTTTCAGATGCTACACGGCAGAGATGTGAGCCTAGAGAAACGCCATTCCAGAGGGTCAACAAGATAGCGCAACAAACCGCAGGTGGTGCCATTGTTTCTGATTGTATACAAGTGAAGATGACGGTGCAACTTTTTACAGAGCAATATTTGTAAACACAAAAACAAAAGTGTCATTTCTGTGTTCGCTACAGCTTTATATTACATACACTAACAAAGCTTGGCTGATTTCCATGTTTTACTTTTTTTATCAATGTGTATTTTAAATGATCCCAAGCTGGTTCACTGCAATCATGTTGAAATGTGTTATATTTGAAGATGTTTTATGATGTGCACAATGTAGAGTGCTATACATTCAATTTTTGACATTGAAATAAAGTCAGCATTTTGTTAAACCATTACCACTATTTTTCATTTATTCATTCTTTTTCTTTTCAGCTTAGTTCCTTTATAATCAAGGGTTACCACAGCAGAATGAACCGCTAACTTATCCAGCATATGTTTTACGCAGCGGATACTCCTCCGCCTGCAACCCATCACTGGTAAACATCCATACACAATCATTCACACTCATACACTACAGCCCGGAGGAAACCCACATGAACGCGGGCAGAACATGCAAACTCCACACAGAAATGCCAACTGATCCAGTTGAAGCTCGAACCCAATGTATAATGCCTGATTCGCATGGGGCTTCAGCGTCAATGCTTCATGGAATAAATATATTTAACAACGAGCCATGGTCGACCGGAGCACAAACAAACCTTGTCGTTGTCTTGATGAGCAGCCACAAAGCCAAGAAGAAGAGCAGAATCTACCCTGTGACCCGTAGTTTTTTTACAAGGCCGTCTAAAGTGTGAGCGCTTTCACTTTTTTGAGAGAGCTCACGTGAGCCTCCATATTTGAAACAACTAACGTCTTAAGCTGATATTAATAACGTGCGGGTGATTATTGAAGTGCTTCTGACATCCGATCCTGTCAGAAACAAACAAACGGGAGACTGACACGCTAAAAAACAAAGGAGAAGCCAGAAAAAACAAACAAGCAAATGATTCATTCAGCAACCTGAATCATAAACAAACTGCCATGTTTAGTTATTATCATCGCCTTTTGGACTATTATGAACGCTGAATGAAGGAATTACTTTCTAACAAGAGGCTACATGTGCTGGTGAAGATTAAAGATACAGGTAAGGGGTTTGTTGCCTGTTGTTTTTGAATCCAAATAAGGACTAAATGTATGTTGTGTGAAGTTTTTCTGTAATTGGTAACATATCGGAGACTGTAAGGATCTGTATGTGTTCATATACAGTATGTTGCATTTATTTATTTATTTAATATAACTGCAGACATTACAGTAGGCTATTTCGCCATTTCGTCATTGAGCTGCAGTTCATCAACTTATGTTCATAGAAAGGTTAGTAATGAACATTTTGACACAAGTATTTATGTGTGTAAAGCATCTGTTTTGTAAGAAGTGCTTCTCATATGATATGTGAACGACTTGTACAGCTTTACTGTAGACATTTCCTCCAGCGAGAATGATTGGATACCATTGGTACCCTTTTAGCAGTGGAAATGCAAGCCAGATGAAGCCCGTTTCAGTGGAAACTGACCAAAAAAATGCTTCAGCGTCCCCTTATCTGTGGTTACACTCAGTAAACAGCGGTGAGTTTGGTAAGGTGATGACCTTCACGGCCAGTCACAGTCATTTCTGTTTAGCCCTGTTTAAGAACGTGCTCAACAGCACATGAATGTTAGCAGGAAATGGATGTTTTAAAAATGTCAGTATCGTGACAACACCACTTGCAATATTGTTTTTCAAAATGCCACTTTTTTTGCACAATCACATTCAGGCTACCATTTTTTTCTTGCAATTTCTGCAATTTTCTTGCAATTTTTTCTTGCAAGTTTTCTTGCAATTCAGTTTTTTACTCAAAATCACAAGATACAACTGTGCAATAAGACAATAATTCCGAATTGCGAGGTATTTATGAGCCGTTTCGAGAAGATCAAAGAACTGTTAGAACAGAGTGTCCGCGGGGTCTTAAAAAGTATTAAAAGTTGATAAATCAATTATAAGAAAATTAAAGCCCTTTAAAGGTATTAAAAACTTTTAATTGCGTTTTTACGAGGTCTTAAATTTGATTTAAGCATTGTCCAAAGTGTTTTACTCCTAAAAAGCATTCATATATTTATTTTCCTCCTAATATTACCAACGGCGTGCTCGATCCACACGATTGGTTTGAGCCGGAGCACGTCCAGCGAAGCTCCTCTGGCTGGGTGATGTCATGTGTTTTGCGACAAATGTGGAACTATTGAGCGAAACAGACGGCAAAATGGTAAAATGAAAGTTTCCGTACTCCTGGTTGAAGAAAGACGAGTTTAAACAGTGGCTGAAGCATGTAGCTGAAAACGACCACGTAATTTATTCTTTCAAGCTTTGATTCTTCTGAGCTTATTTGAGTTCTGTTGCATGGCATGGCTTGAACTACACTGTTCCTATTTACTGTGACCTTTTATGTGAAGCTGCTTTCACACAATCTACATTGTATAAGCGCTATACAAATAAAGGTGAATTGAATTGAATTGAATTGTGCTCCATTGATTTAACTACAACTGTTTATTAAGTAAAAGGTTTGATACTGATTGGAACTTGAAGTGGCGATGAGGTCTTAAAATATTCTGAGAAGGTCTTTAAAAAGTGTTGAAATTATCTTTAGGATTCCTGCATATACCCTGTAGAAGTAAATTTGCAAGAAAGAAAGATGCGTTTCTGATATTTCCACTGTGCAGAAACAGGTTTTATTGACCAACTTCAGTTTCCTCTACAATACTCAAGCACACATTTGCTGATTTGCCAACGTTCAACCATTACAAGTTTAAAATAAGTTCAACTTCTGTGAAAGTTCTGAGGCAGAATGGCGGATTCTCAGAGTGTGATCTGACACGGCTGTGGAGGATCATCATCACATCTAAAAACAATCTTCCCATTGGACGCCCTGTCATGGTCTAGGCAGCAGATCATGGGGTAAAGGAGCTGACCTTTCAGATGATGATGATGATGATGATGGGCTGTGTTCGCAGAGGGTCCATGATGGCCACGTGGGATTCCCTGTCTCTCTCTCTCTCTTCGCTAACATTCTGCTCACATTATTATTACCCCGTCCAGACGCCGTGTGTGCGTCGCTCTGTCCTCCATGTTCACACTCTCAGCAGGCACATCTGTCCAGTTCACGTTCCTCTTTCCTCTAGTGCTCAGCATGAACATCTGTCCACGGCGAAGTCCTGAAGCTCTCCATCCACGTCTGAAAGTTTGCATTGGGAGAGCTGCCGTTTCTAAAAGTTTCCCTGCAAACTGTTGGACATTCATTACAGCCCAAAGTCTTCAGACGATCAATCTCTTCCTCGGTTCTTCAGATCCCGACCCGAGCTTGTCCCATCCTTCTGCCAGCGTCGATAGAAAGCGGGACGTTGAAGTTTAAAAATGAGTGCGAACGGCGATGGATCACCACAGCCGACAATTACTCACTGACCTTTCAGATGAATCCTTGAATGTCTTTTTCCCTGCTTTGAGTTACAGACTCGTAGCGATTTTTAGCTTGGCTTGATTACTTTTTTTGTTTGTTTTGGTTGGTTTTATCACCCTGTTTAGAACGATTTCTGGTGGCATACTCTCTATGCAGCTCATACGCTGAAGGGCATTACGGCCCTCGCTAACCGAGGTCATTGATTTTTTTTGCTGTGTGATTTATGGGGCCAGGGAAACTCCTCTGGAGAGCGGGTCCCATGCCGGCATCGTCCGAGAGACGCCGGACTATGGATAGTGGCCCATTGTGTTGTCTGAAGATAATTGGGTGCCTTCAACACCTTTGCTGAGTCAAAACTCGGAACAATGCAATGAATTCAGTGGCGACTAGTTCGACTAGCCAATTGGCAAAGCAACTAACCTGTTGAATTGGTGAGGGGAGCATTGAGTAGTCGATTGGCAGATTGGAGTTAAATGAAGGATTTGTTCCTGCGTGCTGTAGTGGCAGGGCATCACTGGCAGGTCTATAGTATTGGCATACATGTCGTTTAGTGGTCGCACGGTTGCCTTCAAAGCTCATTCTCAGGAAGACGTGAATAAACTTTTCCAATAGCATCGTTATTTTGTTTTGTTTTTTTTACTGTGCAGTGACCTAGAACTAAAAAGGAATGGTGCACATGCAATAGTTTGGATTGCACATCTGGACATTAAAGAAACAGTTTTAAGTTATGGGGGAAAAAACTAACTTAAAGTTTTTTTACAGCAGTAAAAAAAAATCCCTTAAAGTGATATAGCCTAGTCATTTGTAACTTCAGAAATACTTCAAATTTTAATAATTAATAATTTTGCTTCAGTACAATGACAAAGAAATGTGTTTGATAAATATTATACTTTTTTAATGATTAATAATTTTATTCCCCAAACATTTTGTCTTTTTTTATTATAATACAAGAAACACTTTAATATTATCTTTCAAGTAGTTTTGAACGTATTTAATGTGAATAAAATTATTCATACACACTTGAGTGATCACAATTTCTATTCCCCCAAAACTGTATTTTTATTTAATAATATGTTGTGCTACCTTTATTTCTACTTATCAGGATTATAAAAGTGCATTTAAATACAGTTGAAGTCAAAATCATTAACTCCCCTAAACTATTAGCCTCCTGTTATTTTTTCCCCCAATTTCTGTTTAACGGAGAGATTTTTTTCAACACATTTCTAAACATAATAGTTTTAATAACTCATTTCTAGTAACTGATTTATTTTATCTTTGCCATGATGACAGTAAATAATATTTGACTAGACATTTTTCAAGATACTAGTATTCAGCTTAAAGTGATGATTATAACGATGGTTTGTTCTGTAGACTATAGCAGGGGGGAAATAACTTAAAGGCGCTAATAATTTTGACCTTAAAATTATTATTTTTTTATTATTAAAAACTGCTTTTATTCTAGCCGAAATAAAACAAATAAGACTTTCTCCAGAAGAAAAAATATTATCAGACATACTGTGAACATGTCCTTGCTCTGTTAAACATCATTTATGAAATGTTTATATATAAAAAGGAAATTCAAAGTTGGGGCTAAAAATTCTGACTTCAACTGTATATAAAACTGTTTTGCTGATTTTGCAGAATATTATTAACATTTGAAATATAGATATGTGTTTTTTTTATTATTATGAGAATGCAATAATAATTTTCTCTGAATTCAGTTTAGTGAAAAAGATAGTGTTTGTTCACAGTTTCTATTTCTAAAACTTTTGGAACTATTAACAAATAAAATTTAGTGCAAAATAGTATATTTCTTTATATTAACAGATTTTACATTTTTACTTCCTAAAATTTGCATGAAATATAGTTAATTATAGGTAAAAAAAAATAGGTAATTGTAATGTTGTTGATTTAATACATCTTTAGGCAGTTTATAATGGATTAAATCAGCTTATTGAAGGTGTTTCTTACTTTAAAAAGATAATATTAAGGTGAGTAAACTTTCCTGCTCTATTTCTACTGCGTGCGTGTATAGTTTTGGTTTTAAGTGGCTTTTGTCTCGTCTGTGGTGCGCAGATGTGTCTGTGATTTTTATAAAGCATCGCTGGATCTTTCCCTCCCTCTTTCCTCTAGTGTCCTCACACTCACGCAGAGCGCTCACTTTTCCAGATCTTCATCACATGCGCCTTTATTCTGCTCATCCCGTCTTCTGTGCGCAGAGGAAACACTTGAAAAGCGAGGGGAAAGATACCAGGCTGCGTGCGCGGATCAGTGCGCGTCCGTCAGTGGAGTTTATCTTTGCGCGTCCACATGTGGAGAAACGGAGACGGAGAGATGCTGATGCTGAAGCGCGGCTGAGAGAGAGCAGACATCAGCACTAAACAACTTCACTGACAAAAGAAGAACAAGAAGAGGTGGAAAAAAGCAGGAGAGAGAGAAAGGGGCTGTTGGGGACCGAGCCAAAAGTTCATTAACAAAACCTATCGGACTTTTTTTTCTCTTCTGTAGGGTCCCTCGCCAACCTTCAAAATTTCGCCCAAAAGCAGACAGGAGGATCGGCCGGTGCTGACGCGACTCGTCGGCAGGAAACGGCTGATCGCGGCGGGGGTGCTCGGTGTGGTCATGGTCCTGGTGCTGGTCATCCTCATCCCGGTTTTGGTGAGCTCTGCCGGGTCATCCGCGGCTCACTATGAGATGCTCGGCACCTGCAGGATGGTTTGCGATCCGTACGGTACCAAATCACCAACCAGCACGGTCTCAGCAGACCCGGTGCGGGACAGCAACCTTATGCAGTCTTTACCAACTTTTATACAGGGTCCGAAAGGTGAACCAGGACGCCCTGGGAAAGCGGGGCCGAGGGGCCCTCCTGGTGAACCCGGACCGCCTGGACCCCCTGGACCTCCAGGAGAGAGAGGGGACCCAGGTCGACCTGGATTACCAGGACAGCCGGGACCAAACCTGGCCACGGGCGCCATCAGCGCGGCCACCTACAGCACCGTTCCCAAAATCGCCTTTTACGCAGGGCTCAAAAAGCAGCACGAGGGCTACGAGCTGCTCAAGTTTGACGACGTGGTCACGAATCTCGGGAATCATTACGACCCCACCACAGGCAAATTCACCTGCTCCATACCGGGAATATACTACTTTACCTACCATGTGCTGATGCGCGGAGGAGACGGAACCAGCATGTGGGCTGATCTGTGTAAGAACCAGCAGGTGAGAACGCGCGAGCGCGCACACAACTAAATACACTGAAAAATATCATTACTCATGACCTACTAAACCTGTAAGCCTTTCTTTTATTTCCTATTTATTTCCTTTTAAAATACTATTTATTTATTTTTAAAAAATTAAATATTGAAAAAAAATTTATTCACTTAACCACATGTAAAAAGTTTGTTTGCAGCCCTAGAAAATCCCGTCATAAATATCTCCACAGTTATATTTCTTCATGATTTATGCGTTCTTGTAAATGTTTAGGCGTTGTTGCTTAATATAAAATATATGGATCAAACCATCATAAGTAATGAAAATTATTCATAGTTGAAAAGGTTATTATTGTTATTAATAATCAATGGAATATGAATAGAAATAAGTATTTTTGTAATATTCATATAATTATTAATAATTAATATAACTAATACTGTTTATATATGTCAGTTAAACCTAATCAATAAGAAAACTTTAGAGTAATTTAATGTCTTCTTTGACAAATGATAGTATTTTCATCCAGATGTTATGAATAAATGCTTATGTTTTTCAAACATTCAGGGCACTGTCCATATTTTACTGACCAAAAAGAAAGAACTGCACTTGTCTAATAAAGACGATTGTCATTGAAATAACATTAAATTTGAGTTTGGGTTTTCAGGTCAAGTGATTAAAATGAATGTTGCACTGGGCACAGTCTCGCAAGGTGAAAATGAATGACTTCACACCTGCATTCGCACTTAAATTAAAAACTTAAATATACTGTGTTAATAGATGCAACAGCTTGAGCGAGTCAAAGAAATGCTGCATGTTTCATGCAGGACCAGCATCAAGCATGACAGACTATTAAGAACAGCCCTTTAACAGAGTTTTTGCTCACATGACTTGCATTATATCACACCAACATCAAATAATAATAGATTATCACAAATGATATGCTATTTTCTACTGTAACTAGTGTTTATTAGTCTTCTTAATACTTATCTTGGTTTTTAACCTATGTTTGGTTATTTTGTTTGTGATTAGAGTTTTTTTTAATTATTTAAAAAATGTAGCTGTTTTAAACGAAATGAAAATGAGAAATTAAACTATTTATTATAACTAAAAATTGAACATCCAGTAAGAAAATACTAATGAAATACTAAAGTTGCTGTATAATGTCGCCACATATGTTTATGTTTTAAGCAATTCTGAAGTTTTCACTGGCAACAAAGGTTTGTGGTTATATTTCTTCATACATGTATTAGACACTAAACAATACCTTCTAAAATACTACACCTATTAAAATACAGTAACAAACTGTCATCATTATAGACAACTGTACTTTCCTGATTCATAATGACAACAAATAAGCATGAAAGCCCAGTCGAATCATTAGCGATTCCTCAATCTGACAGCTGAAACAGTGCACTAAATGTAGTCGTCTCGTCCCGCAGGTGCGTGCCAGTGCCATCGCCCAGGATGCAGATCAAAACTACGACTACGCCAGCAACAGTGCCATCCTTCACCTGGAGCCTGGAGATGAAGTCTACATCAAACTAGATGGAGGAAAAGCCCACGGCGGCAACAACAACAAGTACAGCACCTTCTCTGGTTTTATTATATACGCCGATTAGGACATACGCGCCTCCTCCAGATGGGCTCTCTCTCTGCTATTCCCCCTATTCTTTTTTTTACGTTTCTTTTACATATTTTTTTCCTTTGGGCCCGGGGCAAGCAGACAGACCTACTCAAACATCCCTCATCATTAGTCAGTAGATGTGGGTTTGAAGGCAGAACACTTTGCCCTGCGATCCAAAAATCAAGAACGAACCAAAAAAGAAATACAGAAAAAAAGGCCCGGAGAAAGAAGCACTTCATCACTGAGGAAAGCTGGAAAAGAAGGAGTCTTTCTATGTCTGTGGCCATCAAAGAAGCCTGTGAGATGTTTTATAACGTGACATAATCCTGCTATATGTGCAATAATCTTGCTATCTGGTAATGCCTGAAGTAAAACATCTAATAATCTGGTAAAACATGAAGCGTTAGCCCAAAATTGTCATCGTCGAATGTGTAATCTGACCAAAACGATCCTCGTGTGTTCCTGAAACACTGCAGATGTTTGTTCGGTACTGTTGGTAATGCTAATTATGAATTATGGACATACAACAATATACCTTGATGGCTTGCAGTGAAATTATATCCCAGAATTGTTAATGCTTTCAGCGGTTTACGTTTAATCTGCAGTGTCAGGGTGTTTTTTGTTTTTATTTGGGTGTGTATTTACGTTAGCCGTAGGGGTGTGAGATATTCATCATTTATTATAATATCATAATTATTGTTTTCTCGATGTGTGAGCTTACATTATATCATTCACTTTGCAAAAAATAATAAAACAGGTTCTTTAGTAGACTTGTAAAATAAAAAAAAACAGTATTATTCCAGAATTTATTCCAGAATTAATGTTTTTGAAATAATAATTTCAGCCAATGATTCTTTAAGACAGACATTTGTATCATTCAAAATGAATCAGCCAATTTGATGAATGATTCAAGGAATTACTCATTCAGGCTTGGATTTGTCGCCACCTACTGGTGGTTTTAGTATCATATTTAAAGGTGCAGTAGGTGATCTGCCGAAATGCTATCCGTTAGCATAATATCTTTGAAACAGTCCCTCCCCCACCGTCCAAAGCCACGCATCCTGAAATCCCAAACGCACACCGTAAAGATGACAGTAGACAACCCACTAGATCAGAAGTTCTCAACCTCTCACACTTCGGGGCCAATTACTTTGTCCGATCAAACTTGGAAGGCCCACCTGTCTGACATTTTCTTAAACACGCACACGCACGTATACACATATATACAAACACACACATTTAAATACATTTGAAGTCAGAATTATTAGCCCCCCAGTTTATTTTTTCCCCAATTTCTGTTTAACAGAGAAAAGTTTTTCTTTAACACATTTCTAAACATAATAGTTTTAATAACTCATCTCTAATAACTGATTTATTTTATCTTTGCCATGATGACAGTAAATAATATTAGACTAGATATTTTTCAAGACACTTCTATACAGCTTAAAGTGACATTTAAAGGCTTAACTAGGTTAATTAGGTTAACTAGGCAGGTTAGGGTAATTAGGCAAGTTATTGTATAACGATGATTTGTTTTGTAGACTATCCAAAAAAAATAAACAAATAAGATTTTCTCCAGAAGAAAAAATATTATCAGAAATACTGTGAAAATTTTCTTGCTCTGTTAAACATCATTTGGAAAATATTTAAAAAGAAAATTCAAAAAGGGGCTAATAATTCTGACTTCAACTGTCTGTTCTACACACACACATACACACACACACACACACACACACACACACACACACACATATATATAGTCATAGTGAACCACAGGTCAGCAGGGAGACTGCAAAAGACCAGCTTCTGCTTCAAACTGGACTGACTGAATATCTATTATTAAATATCTACTATTCAAAAATATACAGACAACTTTTAAAAATACAGTAAAACACCCTAAATCTGTTGAATCTGATGGCGTTTGAGTTTGTAGCTGCATATTATTGGGAGATCACTGACAGGAACAGTGAACAGCTCCGCCAGAGCGCGTCTGAAGCTCATGTACAAGTTTATTTTACATTTTATGGCAGAAACATCGAGTCTCACTAGATCCTCCTATATGGGCATGTGTCTGTTTTAAAACACACACAGGATATTCATTTTGACAACTATGTGCATATATTAAATAGTTTACACAAAACTACACAAAGAGAGACTTTTACTTTTACTTCACGCAGTTTGTGAACACATAGACTTACATTTACTAGTTGCAGACGCGATCATGAGGCTGTTTTTGCGCCGAATTTGAAGTAATCAATCAGAGAACAGGAGAAGATGCAATACTTTGATCATTTTGATATAGCATATAGGTAAAGAAATCCAAAAATTATAGTATAATATTGAGGGTTAATCTCAATATGCATCTGCATCTTAATCTTAATCCCATATGCAGGATAGCTAAGGCCCACACCGGTTGAGAATCTCTGCACTAAATCATGTCATTCGCCAGTTAGAAGACTTTATAATACTACGATTCCCAATGAAAAACTGCATTATATCTAGCACGTTTTCAGTTTTGTAGCAAGCAAAACTTGTCAATGTGCAATATTTCATGCATGCAAGGATCGCTGGTCCCACACTCTCACGTGATTTGTCCTAAAGCAACTACTGTATGCTTAGTGATTGGCCTGCAGTGTGCAGGAATTACTCTAATTACTAAACCATACTTACATGCTGATTCAGACCAAATATTCAGAGTATGGGGAAGGCATCACAGGCTGTCATTGTTCAAAAATGAACCAATGTGAATATAAAACCAACTTCAGCTCAGCAAAGCAGGCGGAATAGCGCTATTTACTTGTTTTGTTGTTAAACTAAATAAAAATCTCCATTATCGATGCTATAAAAGGTTCCTTATAAAATAGTCACATCAATCTTTCGCCGGAAGATTTCAGTGGCTGAACAGCACTTCTGTGCATATAACCCATTCATAAAACAACACAATCTACATCAGCTCTGCGTAACTTACTGTAAATAGTTTTAAAATACAACATTACCTGTCTAAAATAAATAAACTTAAGCCATGGTGTCATCCTTCCTCCAGTGAGCAAAACTAACTCTAATGTTGATTCAGGATTTTAAAAAGTTTTGATTCAGCATTCGTTTTTACCGCTGTCATTCTCTCGTGTGCACGTGCAAATGGCGGATCTGCGTGAACGCGTGCTCAGATGTACAAATCAACATTTGTTGACAGACAGTTTGGGCAGCTTATCAGAATTATGGGAATTATCGGCCCGACAATTTTTAATTAGATTTTTAGACAATTTTTAGTCTTATGACTTATCCAGAGCATAAAAATACATTTAAATACATTTAGATCATTTACTTTTGATTATTACTATTGGAATGTGAAGAGACTTTTATCCAGCAACAAAAAATCACCTACTGCACCTTCAAATCCCCGACTGGCCAAACCAGAAAATGTACGAGCACAAACACACACTCATCAGAATGTTGAATTATCCTCATCAAAATATTTATACAGTATACATATAATTCTTTTTAAATCAACATCACACACCCCCTAGCTAGGCGGCATCTTTTATTGCACACAGACGTACTAGACCGAGAGGGAATATGTATCTTGTGATATTTAGAGCACTATGCAGAGTATGGGTGTTAATATGTAAATGTGTATCTATCTTCAGAGATTTCCAGAATGTGATTAATAATAATAATAATAATAATAATATTGCATCTTATTTTTCAGTGTAAATATGGTAACAGAGTCTTTTTCCTTAAATACGAAGGAGCGCCGGGTGACCGTTTGTATCGGTGTCACTCTCATCTCCAGGTTGAGATGACAGGGAATGTGTGTGTGATGAAATAATATCCGCAGATTATTTTTCTGTTCGTGTCCTGCTGCTGTAATTCTCATTCACATCTACAACCCTTCAAACACATTTTCCATTAAATGGAAGTTTGATGAGATATGTGCAGCGTGTTCCTTATTTGGACCGACGAATCTACCAATCAATCGGGGTCTGTATGAATATTAATTACGGCATTTCTTCCGGTTCACTTTCCTTATGGAAACGCAACCCATTTTGCTTCTGTATTACGAGGTGTTTCTGAGTGAATCAGGATATTCTGTGAGTGGAAGAATGTAGAGCGGGACTTTATCCGCTGGGAATTGATTGGCGGAGGCTGTGGCCCAGGTTTAAAACCATATGAATCATTTACAGAAAGACAAAGAACTTGCATTAAACTAAAAACGGAAGACATTTGGGGCTTTTTGAGCAGTTGTTTACACAACAACAGCATTTTAGGAGCCTGAAAACAGCTTTATAGGTGCATGTTTTTGACTAGCTGGGTTTCCATCAGCTACATTTTGAATTAAAATGCCTTAATTTCCTCCCAAAAATGTCTCCTGAGGTGGTTTTGGTCTTGGAAAAAGTAGTTAATGCAAGTAAGATGGAAACACGTGTGCTAAATAAACTGTGACATTACAAACATTACACCCACGAGGCCAATCAGCTGTCTCCATTAGGCTACCAATACTACAGTCAGCCACTCTAACAACTTGATGGAAACGCACCTAATTCGCATTTGGGATTTTTGTTGTTGTTTTTTTGCGGAAACGATTTGCTTCATGTTGGAATGGAAACCCAGCTTATGTTTTCATTTCAGTGTTAATTACAGAGACATGAAGTTGTGAAAGTGGTGTTGACTTGAGTATATGTGTTATGTGGTCAGTGTATAAGCATGAGCGAGTTTTGAGAACCAATATAACAATGGTGGACTTCGATACCTTTTGATCGCCAGCTACTGGCCTGGCATTACAGCATTTTAGTCATGGATCCATATAAATGTGGGGTTTTCTTTCACCTGCATACAAAACTTATTAGGAAAAACTTTTCTTTTTTTTCAGTACATGGTATAAAAAGGGGTTTTCACAGCGATGACATTTTATTTATTAGGTACTGGTGACTGTGGAGGCCATTTGAGTACAGTGAACAGTCATGTTCAAGAAACCAGTCTGAGATGATTGGCGCTTTATGACGTGGCGCGTTATCCTGTTGGAAGTAGCCATCAGAGGATGGGTACACTGTGGTAATAAAGGGATGGACATGGTCAGCAAAAATACTCAAGTAGGCTGTGGCGTTGTCATGGTCATTTGGTACCAATGGGCCAAAGTGTGCAAAGAAAATATCCCCCACACCATTACACCACCACCAGCAGCCTGAACTGTTGATATAAGGCGGAAATGATTCATGCTTTCATGTTGTTGATGCCAAATTCTGACCCTACCATCTGAATGTCGTAGCAGAAATCGAGACTCATCAGATCAGGCAACGTTTTTCCTATCTTCTATTGTCCAATTTTGGTGAGCCTGTGTGAATTGTAGCCTCAGGTTCTTGTTGTTCACTGACAGGAGTGGCACCCGGTGTGATCTTCTGCTGCTGTAGCCCATCCGCCTCAAGGTTGGACGTGTTGCGCATTTAGAGAGGCTCTTCTGCAGACCTCAGTTGTAACGAGTGCTTATTTGAGTTACTGTTGCCTTTCTATTAGCTGGAACCAGTCTGGCCATTCTCATCTGAGCTTAGGCATCAACAAGGCATTTGCTCCCACAAAACTGCTGCTCACTGGATTTTTTCTATTTTTTGGACCATTCTCTGTAAACCCTAGAGATGGTTGTGCGTGTAAATCCCAGTAGATCATCAGTTTCTGAAATACTCAGACCAACCCATCTGGCACCAACAACCACGCCATGTTCGAAGTCACTTAAATCACCTTTCTTCTCTATTCTGATCCTGGATTTGAACTGCAGCAGATCGTCTTGACCATGTCTACATGCCTAAATGCACAGAGTTGCTGCCATGTAATTGGCTGATTAGAGATTTGCGCGAACGAGCAGTTGGACAGGTGTACCTAATAAAGTGGCCGGTGAGTATATATATAAAAAAAAAATGTTTCACTGCAATGTCACTGAAGAACCTTGTTTGGTTCCTCAAAGAGCTTTCATTGAAGAGTTCTTAAAAGAACTAAGAACATTTTAAGAATCTAAACTTCCTCTATAGAATAGAACCAAAGTGTTCAATGGATTTCGAAAATGTTCATGAAACCATTAATGTCTATAATTAACCATTACTTTTAGGAGTACCTCAAAAAAACTTGTTTACTGAAAGGTTGTTTAGGGAACCAAAAAAAAGTCATACTTTACAATAAGGTTTCATTAGTTAATGTAATTACTAACATGAACAATACTTGTAGAGCATTTATCAATCATAGTTAAACATTTACTAATGCATTATTAACATTCAAATTCATGCTTGTTAACATTAGTTAATGCACTGAGTTAACATGAACTAACAATGAACAACTGTATTTTCAATAACAAACCTGAACAAATACTGAAACCAATGTACTGTTCATTGTTTGTTTGTTAGTAAATGCATGAACTAATACAACCTTAAAAAATTTACCAAAATTGTTTTAATGTCATTGCTTCAAAACCCCCTTTTAAAGATATAATTCACCCAAAAATGAAAATTCTGTCATAATTTACTCACTTTTCAGTTCTTCTGAAAAAAAGATATTTTGAAGAATGCTGGATACCTGTAACCACTGACTTTCATAGTATTTGTTTTCCTACTATGAATGGCAATGGTTAGTTTTATTCTAAAGTCTCCAACGAAAGTTTTATATGTAAATCCAAGGTCAAAAAAAAATCATCAGCTCTTTTCTTTCAATAACGGTTTGTTCAAGAGTCTCATTCTCAGATATTACTCTGCTCTGATTAACCAACTGATCAAAAACCAAATGTAAGTCATCATCGATTCAGAATTTCAGCATTTTTTCTTTGTGTTTTTAAAATATCAACAACCCAAAGCAAACTTTTTTTTTTTTCAGACCTGTGTTACAACTAAAGTGTTTAAGAGTCAAAGCAGACATTGTTTTGTTGGCAGCCAATGAAGATAAAGTATCAGTCTGCAGGAGAGACCCAATCATATTTCATGCAGCATGGGATGAAATTTCCAAAAGAAAGAAAGGTCTATCTGAATATAACTCTTGTGGACTTTGGATGAGAGCGGGTGGGCTGACAATATCTCGCCTCTCCTGACATCCTTTGACAACAGTGTTCCTGTACTTGATCTGAAAGTGGACAAAATGTTCTAGTGTATTCACGTTCGCTCAGTTCCCTGCCTTGAGAAAGCTGAAAATATATATATATATATATGCTGTTTGCACCCTGGCCACGAGCGCATATTCAGAGAGAGCTTTCAGACTTTGCTCTCAGATTTTGGAGAAACGTTCAGTATTGAAACCGTTGTCAGACGGTGGCATTCTTGAATCAATGTTTTAAAGATTTAGCTTTGCAGCATAGCTAGTAAGCCAGCAGATTTGATTTATTCTCATTTTTGCATGACTATTTTCAGTGACATATATTTTTATTGAAACATTGTGTTAACCTTAGTACTTATTTGGTTTCATGACATTCGAGATCATTTTTTGAAGGTCTTGGTAATTTGTTATTTGCTAAATAGTGTGTGGATGAAAACTTCCTGCTTTATATGCAATCAATCACTTGATTTTAATTGATTTTGTTTGTTTATGTTTTATTATTGGGGGTTTAAAATGGCACCAAAATGAATACAAATAGCTCAGATAAATAACTTTTTAAAAAATTATATTGGAACATTTGATATAAGCAATATCACAACAAGACCGCTGTTATCACAATTATAAAATATTTTAAGCAAGTGTAACTTACTGATAAGTGACATTTTAGACCATTTTAAACCGTTTAAACTAAAAAGATTTTTTATCTAATGGTGGTTTTGGTTTCATGTCAGAATGGTGAAAGTCATAATTGCAAGAAAAACAGTTAGAGATGCAAAATGTGAATTAATAATTCCAAGAAAAAAAAGTCAGGATTGCAAAATTTTAAGTCAAAATTCCAAGAAAAAGGTCAAAATTATAAAATGTAAAGCCAAAGAAAGGAAAGTCCAAGATAAAAAGCCAGAATTCCAAGAAAAAAAAAGTCAGAATTGCAAAATGTAGTCATAATTCCAAGAAAAAAGGTCAAAACTCCAAGATAAAAGCCAGAATTCCAGGAAAAAAAGTCAGAATTGCAAAATGTAGTCATAATTCCAAGAAAAAAGGTCAGAACTCCAAGATATAAGACAGAATTCCAGGAAAAATAAGACAGAATTGTAAGATAAAAAGTCAGAATTACAAGATAAAAGCCAGAATTCCAGGAAAAAAGGCCAGAATTGTGAAATGTAAAGTCATAATTGCAAGATAAAAAGTCAGAATTATAAGACAAAAGACCGAATTCCAAAAAAGGTCAGAATTGTGAAATATAAAGCTAGAATTTCAAGAAAAAAAGTTACAATTGTAAAATGTAGTCATAATTCCAAGAAAAAAATCTCAGAATTCCAAAATAAGACAGAACTCCAAGAAAAATAGTCAGAATTGTAAAACATAAAACCATAATTCCAAGAAAAAGTAAAAATTGTAAAATGTAAAGTCATAATTCCAAGAAAAAACATCAGAATTGCAAAATATAAAATCATAATTCCAAGAAAAGTCATAATTCCAAGATAAAAGCCAGAATTTTAAGAAAAAAAGCAAGAATTGTGAAAATTCAGAATTCCCAAAAAAAGTCAGAATGCCAAGATAAGTCAGAATTGTAAAACATAAAGCCATAATTCCAAGAAAAAAGTCAAAACTCCAAGAAAAAGTCCAGAATTGTGAAATGTAAAGTCAGAATTCCAAGAAAAAGTCAGAATTCCAAGATAAGACAGAATTCCAAGAAAAATTTACAATTTTGAAATGTAAAGCCCTAATTCCAAGAAAAATTCCAAAATAAAAGCTAGAATTGCAAGATGTAAAGTAAGAATTCTATGAAAAAGGTCAAAATTACAAAATGTAAAGCAAGAATTCCAAGAAAAAAGTTTAAATTGTAAAATGAAAAACAATTCAGGATTCCAAGATAAAAGACATAATTGCAAATAATTGCAAAATGTAGTCATAATTTCAAGAAAAAAAGAATTCCAAGAAAAAAGTCACGAATGGTGAAATGTAAAGAGAGAAGTCCAAGAAAAAGAAAGTCAGCATTGCAAAGTGTAAAGTCAGAATTCCAAGAAAAAGTGTGAATTCAAAGAATTGTAAAATTTCAAGTCAGAGTTCCAAACTTAAAAAAAAGCGAATTCTAAGAAAAAAGTCAGAATACCTGTCTGAATTGCGAGACGTAAAGTCAGAATTCCAAGTATTATTTCATCATATTTCTAAAAAAATGAATAAATAAACTTTTACATTAAAATTTTTGTTATGTATCATTTCTGACACTTTTCTGACTTTTTTTTCCATTCAGAAACAGCTGTGCATGTGCATATATACACGGTAAGCTGATATCAGAAAAATCCTAACAGGGGTACTTTAAGTGCGTAAAGTTTCTCAGCAGGAATGAGTGAATCTTGTGAATGTCTGGAGCATCAAGTCACTGCGGGTCCAGAGCTTATAAATGCTTCCTGTATGCCTGTAAATGTTTTTACCTTCCAACAAACACAAATGGAAGAGGTTTGTTTCTGCGAGTCCAGGTTGTTTATAGGGTCAGTCCTGGTTCTCAGATAAAGAAGTAGACGGTGGACACTGGCGAAGGTCAGACAGAAGAATCCATCTCACACACTTCAGAGGGAGGTGTGACCTGTGAATGAATGAATGAATGAAAATGAATCACTCCAGATGAAAAGACTCTTTTAATAATGGCAAACAGATACTGGATGCTTCACAGTAATAGAGATAGATGGAGAGTTATGGTTGCACTTTCAAAGTTGATATAAAACAATTGCATGCATTAAGCTTTTATTTCACAGGAAATGTGTGTGTGCTTTATCGGCCAATCAGAAAGAGGGTCAAACAGGAGTCAACCCTCTGTGTAAAACAGTCACGAACTGTTAAAAGCACTGATATAAAGACAGTCTTCATAAAGAGCTCACACTCGTTCTGCCTTTGCTTATTTTAATCTTTTATTCCCCTTTTTTGTACAATAGAGGAGAAATTAACCCTGACTTTCTTTACTTAATTTTTTTTCATTGATTGAAAACATAATTATTAAAGTTTTTGTCCTGTATCATTTCAACTAAATGAACTGGTAGATTTACTGGTAGATTAATCCTAAATTTGTAACGGTCACAGAGAAATCGCCTCTCGCGTCATTCAAATCACATGTATGAAAGCATTTAGGCTTTCCTGTAAAGTATAATGATGACAGAAGACGTTGTGATAGGTTATTCGGGATGTGGTGGGTTTCATTAAACGTGTTTTCTGTCACTACTTGTTTAGCCTGTATTAATGCATTCAGTGTAAGCTGCACAATTAATCATTGTGAGATCGGGATCTCAACACCCACGCAACATAAATGATAAATTATGATGATTTGCATATGTTTATTAATCCTTCAAATCGCTGTGTTCAAATCTGTGAAAAAAATCAAGAAAGAGATCGAGTCTTTAGTCTTAGGAGTTATAAGGTTACAGTCTAATAACACAGAAGTATGATAACAGTTTATGGTTTAGATTTAATCACTGATGTTATGGTAAACATTAAAATCACCATCATATGCATTTAACGATGATCAAAAATGAAAATTGTAAGCAGCAATTACATTATTTAACCAAAAGGTGGCAAAAACCAGCCATCAAATATATCCCACTGAATAATTCTTCAAAACGGACACATCTAGCAATGAAACGTGAAGTTTTATGAGTGAAGAACAGAATCATTTATTAAAAATAAGACAAATTAAATACGGCTTGTACTAATTATAATGTTAGACTTCTACATTTAGAGTTATTAGCAACAGTAGTGGTAACTGATTATTTCATTTTATTTTTAATAAAATTACAGCTTCCAAGTTCTGTTTGTTGAAATTAAGTAATAAAATTAAGTTTTTGTAATAAATGGAAAGCCCGATTTCTGTTTAACAGAGAGATTTTTTCAACACATTTCTAAACATAATAGTTTTAATAACTCATTTCTAATAACTGATTTATTTGATCTTTGCCATGATGACAGTAAATAATATTTGAATAGATATTTTTCAAGACACTTCTATACAGCTTAAAGTGACATTTAAAGGCTTAACTAGGTTAATTAGGTTAACTAGGCAGGTTAGGGTAATTAGGCAAGTTTTTGTATAACTATTGTTTGTTTTGTAGACTATCGAAAAAAATATATAGCTTTAAGGGGCTAATAAAAGTGACCTTAAAATGTTTTTTTTTTTTTTTTTTGTTTTTTTTTTTTAAATAAAACTGCTTTTATTCTAGCCAAAATAAAACAAATAAGACTCTTTCCAGAAGAAAAAAATATTATCAGACATACTGTGAAAATTTCCTTGCTCTGTTAAACATCATTTGGGTAATATATAATAAAAAATTATTCAAAGGGGGGCTAATTATTCTGACATCAACTGTTCATAGACATAAAACAACGATTACCATAATTGATAATAACTGTGCAAAGACAATAAAGCCTGTTTCAGTAGCATCATTTTTGTCTTGCTTTTGTCTTGATATTTGCTCGACAGATAACTACAATTCTTTTTCCAGAAAACATTTTTAAAATGTATTTTGATTATTATTTTTTTACTCTCCAGAATTTTTGCTATAATTATGTAAAAGCGTACATAACTTTTACAAAAAAATCAAATGATTATCAGTTGTTGTTTTTTTACTAACAAATAAAGCATACTCAAAATGTACTGACCAAGCATGCCATACGGAAAAAATACTAATACTAATCATGTTTAGTTAATACTATAGTGTTTTTGAACCATAAAGTGCATTAATGAATTTGCTGTGATTATTGGAAATACAACAACTCACCCAATACTATTCTACAACTAGAGCAGGGGTGCCCAAACCTTTTCTTATGAAGAGCCAAAAACTAAACTTGATTGAGGGTGGTGGGGCAGAGGTAAATATACCAAATGTAATTTCCTAATTCTTTTATTATATAATTTAATTAATACCATAATTACATTTAAAATACTTTAATTGTATTAATAATTTTACATTTTTAATGAACATCTTACAATAAAAAACACAAACTCATTTATTACAAAAAATACACTTGGCCTTGATTCGCTTGCTGATGTCTTCTGCAATGTCCGCTATCCATCAGGTGACTGTATTTATTATTATTATTATTATTATTTTAGTCTGATTCATTTACAACATTTCATTAAAACATTTCATCTGTTTGCTTTTTTGTAGATCAACAGTTAGAAAACAAAAGTATGTTAAATTAAAAATGACAATCTCTGTTAAAGGCATTCCCCCCAAAATTCCTCATCATTCTCCTCTTCTCAGATGGGATGGAGGGCCAAATCAAAGGTTGCCGTGAGCCAAGTTTGGGCATCTCTGAATTAGAGTATATTATACTACAATTCACCACAGACACACACATTCTTGTCTGTTTGAGGACAATTTTGAACTTTTTTTTTTATAATTATCTTTGGGGGGTTTTAACCTTTAAATGATAAGACAGTAGAGAGTTTTGACAGGAAAGCGTGGGGAGCAGAATGAGGGAAAGGATCGGCACATGACCACGAGGTCGGAATCGAATTCGGGTCACCGTAAGCACTGGCGCAGACACGATTTTGAACTTTTTAATTTTCTATGAAAGTGTACTTTATTTTAATCTTACTATTTAGTCACCTCTATATATGATGTTGTTTATGAAGGCCAACCTGTAGTCTGTAAAACACACCTTATTTTTCTAATCCTCCTTCAATATTTACAGGACGTGAGGTATGATGGTTTGCGGTATCTCTGCGGGGCTCAGAGGGTTTGCACAGGGTCTCTTCCTCACCCAAAAGGACCAATATCAATGCAGTTATATCGTTTCCGCTCCATCTGACTAAACACAAGCTTTTCTGGCCCTGAACGAGTATCATTCATCAGCAGAAACCCTGGTCACAGAACCACCTGTTCAGAGGAGAAGACCCGACAGAAACATCACTCACCATCAGTCACCTTTCACCCAGAGTACTGTCCTGAGGACCAGACGTCCACAGCAGACCATCATCCGATCAGACACGCAGAACATGTCAAGAATGGTGAAGATGAATCTGACTGACTGTCTCTCCGTCTGAAAAGATTAACCATTCACAGCTTTAATAAGTAATCATTTTCTGGGTTGATCGAGCAGGTACTCCGAGAAGCACTGTGATTGGCTGAAGGTAAGTTGGGTATAAGTATATATTATTAACGTTCTTTTAAAAAATTTTTTAGGTGTTTTGTTTTTCTAACTTAAAAAATTTGTTTATATTTTAATTTCTTTTTTACATATTTTTGCTAAGGTGGTTGGTGTGACCTGTCCCAGCAGGCACACGACGTCATAAGATGTTTATTTATGTCGTGAAGTGACCAAAATTTCGCTGTCGTTGATATTAGCCTTAATATTTTGCTGATTTTAGGTTGTGTTGGAAAGTGACCAAAATTTAACGTCGAGTCAACATCTTAAACCAATGTCATATTGACGTCAAACACTGACATTTATTCATCTGGTATGGCAGCCAAAATCCAATGTCTGATAGACGTCATAGTGGTAACGTCTACACAATGTCAAGCTGTAACATCATTAGACGATGATTTTAGGTTGCGTTGGAAAGTGACAAAAATTCTACGTAATATTGATGTCAAACACTGACATTTATTCATCAGGTATGGCAGCCAAAATCCAACATCTGATAGACGTCATTTATATATATAAAATATATATATATATATATATATATATATATATATATATATATATATATATATATATATATATATATATAAAATATATATATGTGGGAACGCAGTGGTGCTGTAGGTAGTGCTGTCGCCTCACAGCAAGAAGGTTCGAGCCTCGGCTGGGTCAGTTCACGTTTCTGTGTGCAGTTCGCATGTTCTCCCTGCGTTCATGTGGGTATCCTCCGGGAGCTCTTGTTTCCCCCACAGTCCAAAGACATGCGGTACAGGTAAATTGGATAGGCTAAATTGCAGAGATGGGTTGCGGCTGGAAGGGCATCCGCTGCGTAAAAACGTGCTGGATAAGTTGGTCGGTTCATTCTGCTGTGGCGACCCCAGAATAATAAAGGGACTAAGCCGGCAAGAAAATGAATGAATATATATATATATATTTTTTTTTCTTAAATATATGTAAATTGTATTGTAAGTAGTAATATTTTTGAGTTACATTTTTTTATGTGTTTAAATAATAAGGAAATATTATGAAAATGATGGATTATAATAATTTTAGTTGTTACTAAAAAATATGAGGTTTTAAATTTATATTATTTTTTAAAAGGAGGCATCACGGTGGCGCAGTGGGTAGCACTATAGTATCACCTCACAGCAATAAGGTCGCTGGTTCGAGCCCCGGCTGGGTCATTTGGCATTTCTGTATGGAGTTTGCATGTTTTCCCCATGTTCATATGGGTTTTCTCCGGGTGCTCTGATATCCCTCACAGTCCAAAGACATGTGGTATAGGTGAATTAAATAAGTTAAATCGGCCATATGTGTGTGAAAGAGAGTGTATGGGTATTTCCCAGTGTTGCGTTGCGGCTGGAAGGGCATCCGCTGCGTAAAACATGTGCTGGATACGTTTTTTTTTTCAGCTTAGTCTCTTTATTTATCTGGGGTCGCCACAGCGGAATGAACCGCCAATTTATCCGGCATATATTACAAGCAGCGGATGCCCTTCCAGCTGCAACCCATCACCAGCTGGAAACACCCATAAACACTTAATCACACACATACACTACGACCAATTTAGCTTACCCAATTCACCTATACCACATGTTTTTGGACTTGTGGGGGAAACCGAAGCACCCGGAGGAAACCCACTCCAACACGGGGAGAACATGCAAACTCCACACAGAAATACCAACTGACCCAGCTGAGGCTCGAACCAGCAACCTTCTTGCTGTGAGGCGATTGTGCTACCCACTGCGCCATCCCAATATGCATATTTTATACAATATTTTTTTGTAAATTAATTTTTACTTTATTTTACAATTGTTTTATAACCAAGTCAGAATTTATAGATCAAAATTACAGCAAAAACAGTCAAATCTTTTGACATTTTTAATATTTAAAATAACTGTTTCTATTTGTAAATGATTTAATCTATAAATGTTAATCTATGCATCTCTTTAGTTTCTTTTAGCATTTATACATTCCCACAGATCCCCTTACAGGTGGGCCAGTGTAAATACGAGCCTTTGATATAAATTTATGGGCCACGTCTGTGCAAAAACCACACAGTAGCGTTTATGAGCTAATTATGCAAACGCTAAATAAAATTGGCCCTCTGTGAAAGGTCATCCTCACTCTTCTGACTCTCATCATACGGCTCAGATCTTCAGCAGCATGAAACACACAGACATTACAAGCAGCGTTTGACTGGAGCTTTGAAACGCACTCACGGGACTCAAGCTAAAATTGTTTGACTGGATCTTAAGGAATCTTTAAAGCTGAGTGTGTGTCCTGAGTTTCCCTCAATGCTTTGCGAGTCTGAATCTTTTTGTCCTGCTCACTCTGGTGTGTTGGCCCAGAAAACCTCATCCTACTTACTACAGCGCTCTCGTATTTCTCTCTTTCTGTATGCTGTATCAGTAATAGTGCTTCTTATTTAGCCGCTGGTGAGTTACCTAAAATAAGATATTTATAAGTACACATATTCTAAAATAGGGCGTCATGGTGGCGTGGTGGGTAGCATGATCGTCTCACAGCAAGAAGGTCGCTGGTTCGAGCCCCGGCTGGGTCAGTTGGCATTTCTGTGTGGAGTTTGCATGTTCTCTCCATGTTGGTGTGGTTTTCCTCCGGGTGCTCTGGTTTCCCCCACAGTCCAAATGAATGAATAAGCTAAATTGGCCTTAGTGGAAGGGCACCCTCTGTGTAAAACATATGCTGGATAAGTTGGCGGTTCATTCCGCTGTGGCGACCCCTGATTAATAAAGGGAGTAAGCCGAAAAGAAAATAAATGAATGAATGTTTTTTTTTATGTTTAAATAATCATGTTCCAATGCTGTTTTCTGATCTAATCGGTAGGCATCATACCTCTCAGAGTTACACGGGCAACTGCTAATGGTGACTGTCTAGTGCCAAAGTGTAAGACCTCATTTGGTCAATCTGTTTTCTATGCAAAGGGAGCTAAACTGTGGAATGATTTACATGTTAGCCTAAAATTAGAAAGTAATAAAAATATTTTTAGTAGTGTTCTTAAAAAGTGGATAAAAACAAAACAGTAATGTTTGCACAAATAGTCTTCTATTTGTTTGTTGGATTATGTTGCCATGCTTTTGCCTTCAGGAATTTTATGTAAAGAATTATACTGTTGTGTATATGTATTTATTATATTTCCATTTTGTCAATTTTGTCAAGCCTTCTGGTGTTGAGAATTAGCAAGTTTGCTAAAGCACTTAAACAAATGCATTTGGTTGTTCAGTGTAATTGTGATGTCCATGTCAAATAAATAAATAAATAAATAAAATAAATTAGATACTTAAAGGAACACTACACTGTTTGTTTTTGGAAAAGGCTTATTTTACAGCTTCAATAGGGTTAAACAGAGTTGAGTTTGACCATTTTTTAATCCATTCAGCTAATCTCCATGTCTGGTGGGAGTACTATTAGCCTAGCTTAGCATAGACTATTGAATCGGATTAGACCATTAGATTCAAAAATGACCAAAGAATTGTTTGACTTGACTTTTCTGTAGATAAATTGTGTACGAAGACTGACAGAAAATGAAAAGTTGCTATTTTTCTAGGCCATTATAGAAACTATACTTTCATTCTGGCCTAATTGTCAAGAAACTCTCCAGCTGTACCATGATTGCAGAAAGTGCAATAATATTACACAGCACCTGAAAAGAGTCCCCTGCTATTTAACTTCCAATGTGAATATCCTTGCGCCTGTTGCAGTCACGATAAGGCAGCAAAGTTCCCTAACCCTAACCAATAAGTGCCACTGCCTAAAGGACAATCGTTAAGAGCTGATGATAACTACTGGCACCTAAAAAATATTAACAAGAACAAAATAAGTATTAGTGCCTAAAGAATAATAGCAGGTAATGAGAGCTGTAGAAATATTAATCACAAGTACCTAATGAAAAAGAAACAACACCTAAAGAATAACTACCAGTTGATAAATACAAGTGCAAATAATAAGTATTTGTACTGGAATATCTGAATCAATACACTACACGTCAAAATGTGTAGGCACTGTTAATGTTTCCTTTATTTTTAAAGAGCTTTCTTCTGCTCACAAAGCCAGCATATATTTGATTCAAAGTCTAGTAAAAACAGTAAAAATTAACCTTATTTAATATTTTTAAAAAAACGGTTTTCTATTTGAATATGCATATTAAAATATAATTTCTTCCTGTGATTTCAAAGCTAAATTTTTCGCATCATTACTCCAGTCACACGAGCCTTTAAAAATCATTCTAATATTTTGATTTGCTGCACTAAAACATTTATTATTATTATTATTATTATTATTATTATTATTATTATTATGTTGAAAACAGTTGAGTTGATGGGTTCAAAAGATTTCTTATAAACTTCTATTCATCAACCCAACAGGCACATAATGTCAACATGATGTCAGATTGACGTTATACACTGAAAAAAATGATTCAAAGATGATTCCTTGGATTTACTAAATTACATTACTAAATGTAATTTGTTTGTTTCAATTCAACACATTGTCTGCAACAATTTAGCAGAAATCATTTTTTCAGAGTACGGTGAAAATCGGTACAATGAAATCGGGTTGACGTCAGAACCCAACGTCAGATCAACGTCTGTATCCAACATCTGATTTTAGTCACTTTCCAACACAACCTAAAATCAACCAAATATCAAAGTCTAATGATTTTACAGCTTGACATTGTGTGGATGTTACCACTATGACATCTATCAGACATTTTGCATTTTGGCTGCCATACTTGACAAATAAACGTCAGTATTTGACATCACGACGTTGGTTCAAGATGTTGGCTCGATGTTGGATTTTGGTCACTTTCCAACACAATCTAAAATCAAGAAAATATACCAATAAACGTCGTTACTGGACGTCAAAACGACCTAAATCTAACCCAATAATAACGTCTTATGAGGTTATGTGCCAGCTGGCAAAGAAAGCTTTTTCTTTGATGAACAGGATTTGTGATATTATAAATGTCTTCATCACCACGTTTGAAGAATTTTAAACATCCTTGGTGTAAAAAAAAAAAGTATATTTTATATAATATAGTACGTAAAGTGAAATCTTTTGTATTTATTCAAGATTCATCCATTCATTAAATAATCTGGAAAAAAAATCACTCGTCTGATTAATGTTTTTAGATTGTTAGCATGATTTCTGAAGGATCGTGACAGGAGTATTGACGCTAAAAATTTCAGCATTGAAAGCCCAGAAATAAATAGCATTTTAAAACATATTCAAATAGAAGACAGCTATTCTGAATAGTAAAAATATGTCTGAATTTGTCTGCTTTTACTGAATTTTACTGTTTTTCCTGTGCTTTGGATCCAATTAAACTTCTTTGAGAAAAAAAAAAAAAACACATCTTACCATTCTGGAGTTTGCATGTTCTCCCCGTGTTGGCATGGGTTTCCTCCAATGCTCCGGTTTCCCCCAACAGTACAAAGACATCCGCTATAGGTGAATTGATTAAACTAATTGTCCGAAGGGCATCCGCTGCATAAAACATATGCTGAAATAGTTGGCGGTTCATTCCGCTGTGGCGACCTCTGAAATAGAAACAAAGCCGAAGGAAAATGAATGAATGAATCTTACCATTCTAAAACTATTCACATATATATTTAAAACAGTAACACAACTTGCCATACTTAAAATATGATATCAAATGTAGTATGGAGGCAGAAATACATTTGTTTTGGTGCAGAAATATAACAACTTCACATCTTAGCATCATTTCTTTTGGGATGAGAAACTAAGATTGTCAGACAGGATCTAAAACACAGCTTTAAAGCACAACACTGTATATTTTGTAATGAATAAGAAGTCTCAATTGAAATATGACTTATAGTCCACACACACACACATACATACAGGGTTGCGAGAGACCCATGGGTGTCATTACTGGGGGAGAGAGCGACAGAGAAAGGGGGTCTCTAGGACAAAATTCAATACAAATTGATAAAAATGCCGAGGGAATACATTGTGTATCATTTATCTAGTAGTGCTAGTAAAAGGAATTGGACGATTGTAGGCCCGTGGACTGGAGGAGGAGAGGCAAAATCAATCTGTATTGTTCATTTCTGAGAGCCGTTATAGCTACAGGACATTCATAATACTGGCATGTTGTGCTACTTATTGAGGATCACAAACAAGATTCAACCCAGTATTTCAGCAGAGGTTCAGCCAACTCTAAATCCATCTTCAGATTCTTCTTTATGCCTCGTCTTGTGAGGATAATGCTCATAATGTAGCATCACAGGATATAGAGTTGAAAAACAAAAGGGATATTCGTTTTGTGAATACCATCACACACTGTAAAAATATCTGGTAATGAACAGTTTCCGTGTTTTGTGATTCACAAGTGTTTTATATTACGGTTGGGAATTGCATTATGCGAGCTTGATTTCTGCTCTGTTGACTTTTGATGAAATTCAACTCTACAGTTTAACAAAGTGACTTTTATTGACATTTTAGTGATTTGAAATAAAGTAATGTATAAGAAATAATTTATAGAGTATAAAATAAAGGAAAATGCACTGGCACACTTTTCTGTACTGTAAGATACAGCATCAACACAGACAAAATATCACTTTAAACTATTAAAATGTTAATAAAAGTCACTTTTTCAAGCGTAAAAGTTGTTGGAAGAAACATCAGGCTCCCATAATGCAATTTAAAAGCATAAATAAATAGGGGCAAAAAATTTTCACAAAATATGAAAAACTGATAATTTATGTTTTTTCCCCCTTTTTTACAGTGTATGGCTTTAGAAATAATTTTTTTTTTTTTTTTCATAAGTCATGAGTCATAAGCTTTGTTTATATCTTCGCTGAGGCCAGCTTCCAGCCTCCGCTGCTGAGACTGCAGCTCTGCACAAGATGTTTTGCCAGCGGAGAAATTAAAATGATCGTGCCCAGCTGAGTCTGGTTTCTCTCAAGTTTTTTTTTCTTTACTTTCGCCAACTAGTGAAGGTTTTTTTTCCCTCTCCGCTGTCGCCACTGGCTTGCATGGTTCGGGATCTGTAGAGCTGCGCATCGTTGGATTTGCTCTTCAGTGTTTGGACTCTCAGTGAATATTAAACCATACTGAACTGAGCTAAACTGAACTGAACTTAAACACTACAAACTGAACTACACTGTTCCTATTTACCAAGACCTTTTATGTGAAGCTGCTTTGACACAATCTACATTGTAAAAGCGCTATACAAATAAAGGTGAATTGAATTGAATATCCAAAGACACTACTTAGATTTATTTGCAAAACGGAAATTTCATCCAAGGAGTCAAAAAAATAAAATCATTATTTTCAAATAAGCCGTTTTTTAAATTTTTGGCTGAATTAAATTAAAAGGTAGCCAGTATGAAATCTCATAAATAATCAGGTCCATCCTGTTTAAAGGATATAATTTATTTTGGGTCAAAGTTTAAAAATATTTTATTTATTTATTTATTTTATTTGCGAGACACAAAATCATAAGTGTTAGATTTGGAATTGTCAGAATTTAGTTATTAAAATGTTATTTAAGCATATGAATAGTTTATGAATTATGCATTTTGCCTTTTCTCACAATTCTGGTTCACACTCAAAACTCAATTCTTGTGTTTTTTGGGGGGCAACTTAAATGTTTTATGTTCAGTCCTCTTAAATTAGTAATAACTAATGAGCTAACCGAATTCCTCCATGTTGTCGATTGTGTGGAACCCAGCATTAATTACAGCGCATTTTGTTATGAGAAACTTTATCTCCCACAATTGCAAGTAATTTATTTCTAGTAATTATGATACTTTTATTTAAATATTTTAATTACATAACATAATTTCTTCTTTTGTATGAGTTTATATCTAGTAATTCTAACTTAATTTTTTATCTTACAAATAAAGTTTCTCAGAAAGAGTTTATATTTGAAAATAAAATATGCATTGTGAAACTCAAAGTTGAAATTTTATGGAAAAAATAGCTTATTTGCAATTCTGACTTGATAACTTTCAATTTTGAGTTACATTCTATTTGTCTCAGATATGTGATTTGCTCACAATTGCTTAGCTATTTTTTTTTCGACTGTCTACAGAACAAACCATCATTATACAATAACTTGCCTAATTACTCTATCCTGCCTAGTTAACCTAATTAACCTAGTTAAGCCTTTAAATGTCACTTTAAGCTGTATAGAAGTGTCTTGAAAAATATCTAGTCAAATAAAATGTACTGTCATCATGGCAAAGATAAAATAAATCAGTTATTAGAAATGAGTTATTATTATGTTTAGAAATGTGTTGAAAAAATCTATCCGCTAAACAGAAATTGGGGAAAAAAATAAACAGGGGGGCTAATAATTCAGGGGGCTAATAATTCTCACTTCAACTATACAGTATATATATATATATATATATATATATATATATATATATATATATATATATATATATATATATATATATATATATATATATATATATATATATATATATATATATATATATATATATATATATATATATACCACCGGTCAAAAGTTTGGGGTCAGTAGGATTTTTAAATGTTTTAAAATAAGCTTCTCCTGCTCACCAAGGCTGCATTTTATTTAATCAAAAATACAGTACAAATTGTAAAATTGTGATTATTACACTATAAATTAACTGCTCAAATTAGTTTATAATTTAATAATAAGTTAGTTAGTAATAAGTTATTTTAATAATTTATTCCAGTGATTTTAATAATGATTTTTCAGCTTCATTGCTCCAGTCTTCTTCAGAGTCACTTGATCCATCAGAAATCACTCTAATATTAATTATATTATCGTTATTATTAATTTTATTATTAATAATAGTAATAAAAGCAATAATGACTGGACCAATAATTTATTTGAAACTACATAATAAGATATATAAGAAGAATAAGAAAGCCGTTATTCATTTAATAAATATTGAACTTTTTTTTTTCCTTACATTTAATAAATGTCACATTGATGAACAGAATAATTAAAAAAACTGACCCCAAAGATTTGACCGGTAGTGTAGATATATTGTTGTAGTTACTAGAGAGTTATAGAGGGTATAGAGAAAGTGGTAGTGGTGTATTGTTCTAGCTGGATCAATGCATAGGTGTGTGAATATCTAGTGTACGCACATATCTGTGCATATCAGGGTCAGAGAGAGAGAAAGCTGAAAAAAATAATCCAGCGAGGGAGTTTAAGTAAAGGATTAAGCAAAAGTTAAACATGTTCTTCATGCAGCAGATACACCTGTAATGACTGCTTGAGATATACTAATCAACAGCAGGCATGTACTTTTATCATCAAAGTATTAGTTTAAACAATTATTACTCTTTAAAACAACTGTTTTACATTGTCATTTATTTGAAAATGTAATTTTTTATAAAGTATTTTCTGAATCCTTACTCCATTCTTCAGCAATTCTTCAGAAATCGATCTAATTTGCTGATTTGGCATATTTTAGAAATTCATAGTAAATATCATAGTGTTTTTAAAGCACACTATAGTAAATTGTATAGAGTATTTGTACTTACATTGAGATTTGGTCAGTTACCAATATGTGCAGCCATTGTTAATGTTAATGCGGAATATAGCTGGGGAGAATTTTCAGGTGCAGTGTAATACATGATTTTCCACAGCACCTGAAAATTCTCCCCAGCTAGTGTAATATCATGGTATTGCAACAAAGTTCCTTGATTATTACGCTGAAATCAGAGAATAATTCCTACACATCAACCTAGAAAAAAGCAGCTTTTCATTTTCTGTCAGTCCATGATGAAACTATAGAAGTGTCAAGCTTTAAGTAGGAAAATTAGCAAAACTCTTTTTTGAGCAAGATGCTAATGGTCTAATCCAATTCAATGATTTATGCTAAGCTAAAAGTGCTCCAGCAAAACCCAGAGATCAGCTGAATGGATTCAAAAATAATAAAACTCAACTCTTTACCTATATTAAGGATTCATAACAAACAAAAAGTGGAGTGTTCCTCTACATTTATTCAGTTGTTTTATCTGAAGTATGCAACACAGGCTCGTTCTGAAAACGTAGCCATATTTCTGGAGATCATGAATTATGTAGCCAGAGGTAAGTATGGCTGCATTTCATCTTTAAAAAGAACGCTACGGGGCGGTATGATGTCGTTCCTTCTAGCGTTTACCAGCTGACCCTTTACCTCCATAAGGATGGTTGGGTTTAGGAAAGGAGGAGGGTGGGTCAGTCGATCAGTCAGTTGACAGTGGCCTCTAGTGGATTTAGGTGAGAACAGTAGATGTGAATGACACTCACGAGAGAAATTTGAGATCTGAAAACGCGCACACAGCGGCCTTTGGTGGATTTTGGATGTATTTGGTGCTCTCCAGAAATGTATATAAAGGTACATTTTCAGACTGGGTTGAAAGTATACATACTTCCATACTGAAGCAGGAATTCAGATAAATAAAGTCATACTCATAAAAAAAAAAAAAAAAAAAAGAAATTTGGGTAACTTATACACACATCCTATTTTAGTGTTACATCTTTAATTAAAATGTTCAACCCAAATCAAAAATAGTTTATTAAAATGTAGTTTGTCCATATTTTATCCAAATTTGGTTTTAAAAGTCTTGTGAAGTGCTTTAAAATGCACATTTTTATTCAATGTTTGATGTAATCTCAACTGAAACGTGAAGAGGCGGGGCAAATAGTAGCTCCTCCCCTTTCATTAAAAACAGCCAATAGAGTTTTGTTTTTATAGCTCTGCCAATGAGAGTTGTTGAGCTTATGCGCATCAAATGAAAAGCAAATGAGAACCATCTTGAAGGGCGTCTTGATTGGTCAGAAGATTTGATGAGAAACTGAATTATGAGGTGACGTGAAAAAAAAAATTGCTCCATGTACAAACTGCAAGCTTTGAATGGTTATTTCAGGTTTATATCTTATATCTGCAAATGTTGTCAGTGTTTTGAAGCACACTAGCTTTTGGATATCCTTAAAACTAACAAACAGATGCTAACATCTGACAAACTTTATTTTAATTTCATGGAGCTTTTAAACAATGCAGTTTTAGATTTTTTTTAAGTGCAAAACATCCGTACAGATTTACATATACATTTATTCCCCCGAAGCAACTCCCAAATGAGCAACATAACAAGCAAGGATGCCCTTAAAGCAAAGAGACGTACACTAAATCCCACAAAACTCCAATTGTGAGCAGTTTTAAGGCTTTTGAAGAAATGAAGCGAGCAAGTGAGAAGAATTGCACATGAAAACTCTCTGCTTTATCTGCAGGCTTTGATACCCAGACTGAAGAGCGTCTCTGGTGGTGTGTTTGAATACCAAACAAGCGGGTGGCTGTGATGGCGGATGACCCTGTCTGAGCTGGATGGACTCGCACATCTTAAAGCTCTGTTTGGAAAACAGTTTGGGCTGCTGACACTGTTGTCCCTGACAAAGCTCCAAGGAGGATAATTAAAACCCAACACGGAACCGTCTCTGACAGCCGAAAATCCTCCCGGACTTTGACGGATCCACAGTGAAAAAAACCAATATGTCCAATTACCTTTCGCTGCCCCGCACCCCCACAGCCCTCCGTCAAACAGAAATGGAGAGAAATCTGAGAAATGCATTGCAATCCTCATCCTCAAATACACTAATTCAATTATGAAGACTGCAGACCACACACATACACGCACACACACACACACACACACACACAGACGCACACACAAAAATTAAATAAATGGAAAAATACATTGCTATTAATATTATGGTCCCACTTTACAATAAGGATTCATTAGTTCATGTATTTACTAATATGAACTAGGTATGAACAATGGTTGTACAGCATTTATTAATCAGAGATAAACATTTACTAATGCATTGTTAGCATCCAAGTACATGTTTGTTAATATTTTGAAATGTTTACACTATTAAATTTGCAGTTAATTATTGTGTTTTTGCAACATTGATTTAATGTTTAATTATATATTTTTAATTAATTTCTGTATATAGTAATTCAATTAATTACTACATATTGTAATTAATTACTGTGATCAAAATTGCATTATCCTTCCAAAAAATTAAATATAAACAATTATTTTGGAAAATCTTGAATAATTTTGAATAATTTTAAACAAATAAGCAGCACGACTGTTTTCAACATTAATAGAAATAAGATTCATTCTAAATAAAAATAAATGAAATATAAAAGTCCAAAAAATACATTTAAAAAAGTAAATAAAAATGCAAATAATTATCAATTAAAAAATGCTAATTATTCCAAACTTTCAACGTGTTATGATTATGCATTTTAAAGGCCGCACACTTCTCAAGCCTTGAGGCCAGAAATGAGCATGCATGTAATGTTGCAAAATATTTCTATTTTAAATGAATGCTTTTCTTTTTAACATCAAAGACACACAAAATAAGCAGCACAACTGTTTTTAACATTAACAACAACAATAGCTCTAATAAATAAAAATAAATTAATGTCCAAAAATATTTTATTTGATTGAAATAATGTTTTTATTTGTATTATTATTATGTATTTATTATTTAATTTTAATTTGATTTAAATTTATTTTGGTTTAGCACACTGTTCGAACCCCTTTTCTGAATTTTTATGGCCAATCGTAATGGTTTGACTGTAAAAATATTTAAAAATGTAAATAAAAATAAATTCCAAAATAAATTCCAAACGTTCGACCTATAATGTAGACGTCAACTATGACTAATTTTATACAATGCATTTCAAAGACCACACACACTTCTCAACCCTTGAGGCCAGCAATGAACATGGATCTAATGTAACAAAATATTTCTATTTTAAATAGCTCTTATAAATAAAAATCTATGGAATATGTCCAAAATTAATTAATTAATTTGACTGAAATAATGTTTTTATTTTATTTTATTATTATTTTATTATTTTTATTTACGCAGCTCTAAGTACACCTCTCAAACCACTCTTCTGCATTTTCATTGCCAATCTGTAATAGTTTGACTGTAATAATATTTAAAAATGTCAAGAAAAATTTATTTAAAAATTCTAATTATCCCAAAAGTAGGGCGACATGGTGACTCAGTGGGTAGCACTGTCGCCTCACAGCAAAAAGGTCGCTGGTTCGAGCCCCGGCTGGGTCAGTTGGCATTTCTGTGTGGAGTTTGCATGTTCTCCCCGTGTTTGCGTGGGTTTCCTCTGGGTGCTCCGGTTTCCCCCACAGTCCAAAGACTTGCGCTATAGGTGAATTGAATAAATTAAATTGGCCGTAGTGTGTGTGTGAATGAGTGTGCATGGGTGTTTCCCAGTAACGGGTTGCAAGTTCGACTTGTAATGTAGACGTCTACTATGAAAAATTTTATATAATGCATTTCAAAGACCACACACACTTCTCCACCCTTGAGGCCAGTAATGAACACGCACAATGCAAATTTCCCCAGAATCCCCTATTGTATCACTGACAGCACTGTCACAAGCAATGCATGCATTTGGAGAACATGAAGCCATCTGATGCTTTGTAAACACCTGATTGTGTGTGGTGCCAGAGATCAGGATGGCAAACACACACACATTAACACACACACACACACACACACACGCTGGCCTTCTGTTTCTTGATGTTATCAGTTGTGACAGTGCAGTGCAACTATTTGGATGGGGATGTGAAACACGGCTCTCCATGCTTATCAAATCTCCCAGAGAGGAGACTATTAACTCACAGCAAATTGTGCCATGTAGCTTAAAGGGGCTTGTCTGTTCCAATATCCCTAATATCTCTATTTGTTGTCGGAGTGTAAAGAAGTCTGCTGTGCTCTGTTAGGAGGAGTGATGGGAAAAAAGGACATTTGTCAAGGCTTCTTATGCTGTTTTCCCCCTCTCTCTCACCCTTTGTAGGCTTTTTATACTTGCTGTAGATCAGTGTGTGTCATTCTAAATGTTAGAAAACTAAATTTTGGGTTATTGTGCATCATGTTTTGCCTTCTAGTTCACACAAGCAGCCACGCACACACACATTCAAGTATGTACAGTTAAAAAAAGTAAGAAAACGATATATATATATATATATATATATATATATATATATATATATATATATATATATATATATATATATATATATAATAATTTCAATAACTCATTTCTAATAACTGATTTATTTTATTTTTGCCAGAATGACAGTAAATAATATTTGACTAGATATTTTTCAAGACACTTTTATACAGCTTACAGTGACATTTAAAGGCTTAACTAGGTTAATTAGGTTAACTAGGCAGGTTAGGGTAATTAGGCAAGTTATTGTATAATGATGGTTTGTTCTGTAAAGAATCGGAAAAATATAGAGCTTAAAGGGGCTAATAATTTTGACCTTAAATGTTTTAAAAAAAAAAATAAAAACTGCTTTTATTCTGACCGAAATAAAACAAATAAAACTTTCTCCATAAGAAAAAAATATTATCAGACATACTGCGAAAATTTCCTTCCTCTGTTAAACATCATTTGGCAAATATTTAAAAAAGAAAAAAAAAATAATCAAAGGGGGGCTAATAATTCTGACTTCAACTGTATATATATAACAAATATATAAATATATAAAAATATAATATTCACTCATTTAATCATTCATTCATTCATTCATTCATTTTATTTTTCGGCTTAGTCCCTTTATACATCATGGGTTGCCAGAACTGCTAATTTATCCAGGATATGTTTTACACAGCGGATGCCCTTCCAGCCACAACCAAGTACAGGGAAACACCCATACACTACGGCCATTTTAATTTATTCCATTCACCTATACCGCATGGACTGTGGGAGAAACCGGACCACCCGGAGGAAACCCACACGAACACAAGGGGAACATGCGAACTAGCGATCTTCTTGTTGTGAGGCGACAGTGCTAACCACTGAGCCACCGTGTCACCTTTAAATATTTTAATACATGTAATTTTTAATATATCAAACACAAACATGCAAGCACAATGACTAGCATAACTTGTACAGAATTAAAACCCAGGTTTAAGAGCATTGTGAATAGTCTGAAGAACCTAAATGAATCTGCGGTCGATATTCTGTAAATCTTCAAAACTGCACAAATATTTTACCAGTTCATTTCAGAGTTTTAAAGCATTTACAGTTGCTGTCAGTGCGTTTTACAGTCACCTGTCATTATTAGGGATTTGTTGCACTTTGGTGAGGCGCTTTGGCAGGAAAGAGTCTACATTAAAAAATGTCAAGGACTTACGCAACATACTGTAGGTGTATTCATTAATTTCCCTTCAGGTATTGTGCAAGCTGAGTAGCATAAAAGTTTGCTTTTATAGCAGTGCCTTTAAAAAAACGCTTTTTTTATGATTCATTACTGTTAGTACAGTTTGCCAGTAACTTACTGTAAATCAATTACAGCAAAATACTGTATTTACATTTACAGCAGTATTTATTTTGCTGTGTATGCATTTAAAGCATTGTATACCTTTAGTGTAACATATACAGTCATTTTCACAATGAAACTTTAAAATACAGTAACATACAGTAAAATTCAGTTAATATTACAGTTAAATACCGTGCAATTTACAAAAATTGTTAACAGTGTCAATTCAGTACCTACACTTTAAAGAAAATTATATGATCAATTAGTCCTGACAGCAAATGTTTTGAGGTCATTGTAACTTATTAAACTAAGTTAATCATGTTCTAACTTAATTTTATAAGTAACGCAAACTGTTTTAAGTCAGTTTAACATAATATAAGTTCAACCGACTCATAAACTTAATTTGATTCAGCTTAAAAATTTAAAGCAACCAGGATTTTTTTACAGTGTAATAACTTAAAAGTAACTTTACCAGTCACCTTTATTCCAACCCATCAGTTGGTCTGAATGCAATCTGCAGGCTTTTCTAGAGCCGTTTCAGCTCTACAATATATATAAAAAATAGTAAAGTAAAGCTGAGAAACTGAAAGCATTTTTAACCCCCTGGGGTCAGCAAACGCTGATATGTGTTTAAGCACATAATCCGTAAAAGGAGCTTAAAATACTGTCATTTTGATCATTTTGATAAGACAATGCAAATATAAAACTGTAATATTTTTGTGTATATATTCATAATTACAACAAAACATATGTTTTTGTAAAGAGACAGGGAGTGCTTTCTCTAGCTGTCTTCTGTCAACACGACTGGAAAAAACACTAAATCTCCGCAAATATTTGCCTCACAGACATGAGAGTCATAAAGCCTGAAAAGTGCACTTGTAAACGAGCCAACTCTATTTTAACAACAAACTGTTTAACTGCACTCGCAAGCTAATCCTAAATTATTTAGTGCGATAGCTTAATATATTCTTAATAAACTAAAAACAGAAAAGGTTATTCGTATGGTCCAAATATGCAGCTCATTATGTGGGTCTTTTTCTTCTCAGGTGTGAATCACTGCATTAGTAATGATACTTAACGCCTCCAATTTAAATCAGTATATTGTTTTCTGTAAGCAAATAAACAAGATAATTTTCACATGAGTTTGAAGCAAAAGCTCTAGGCTACAAGTTCCAAATTGCAAAAGTCTTATATAGAAGTCTTATAAGTCTTATAAAAGTCTTAAATATTCTGTGTGTGTTTTAAGGAGTTAACAGCTTCAACATTTTAGTTTTTCATTTCTTTCTTTTTTTTTTAAATCAATCTTATACATAAATGCTACTAACACTGTTTACAGTGATATTAGACTTTGGCCACATATTTGTTTACAAGCAACTGACAAAAGCATAAATGTCAGGGCATGTCAGAACTTCTTAAGTCCCCTGAGGGTAAATTTTAAAATATTTCTTAAAACATGCTATGTATCTAAAGCATTTTAAAAATGATTCTTTGAAAATCTGTACATCAGTGCTTTGTGGAGACAAGTTCTACGGTCCAATCCCAATTCTACCCCTTAGCCCTTCCCAATTCACTTTAGCTTGAAGGCGTAGGGCTAAGATGAAGGGCTAGTTCCCCCTTCAAACAGAGATTTTTCAGGACCAAGGGGTAAGAATATTTCCCAGAATACACCATCTACAATGGCAGCATGGCTGTACACGGAAGTAAGGAGATGCATTATCTATTGTCATTATTATGAATTTTTTACAACAAGCAAGCATACATTTATAACCGTGTTCGTGTTTTGCCATCATGCTTAAAAAAAAATAAAAACCCGCTAAAATAAAAACACTAAATTTCGGTATCTATAATCCACAATAATAACTCCTGTATAGCAGTCCTACAACATTCTGACACTCGATGACACTCAAATCCCCTGTCAGAATCTAGTGTCTGGGAATGACCTTTTTACAGTGTCTGCTATAATGTTAATGTTGTTTTTTTTGTGCGTGTTTACATAAATGAATATGGCCACTCTGTAAATGCACAGTAAAGTTACAATCATATTGCCACATTATATCGCTACGATAATATAACATATGCCTTCAGTGATTTCCTGAAGATAAATACCAAAAAATAACGTAACTGGAATAACTACAGTAGTCGCGATCGTCTGATCTCATATGAAGAGATTGCGATGTCATGATGAGGTGTGCAGGTGCTGTAGTGCTGTGCCATTTCTTAGGGGTACATTTTGAAACCTTTCCCCTTTACACTCAGTTTTAAGAGGAAAGGGTATGGGTACAAAAATACAACTTGGATTGAGCCTATATAATATAATAGCTGAGTTATAATTTTTAAAAATATGCCAAAATTATTTTTGACAGGAGCAGTCATAGACTTCCATGGTGTTTTTTCTACTATGAATGTTAATGGCTGCTGGTTTCCAACATTCTTCAGAATATCTTTTATTGTGATCAACAGAAAAAAGAAACGGAAACAGGTTTGAAAGTAAAAGGTGAGTAAATCATGACTGAATTTTTATTTTTGTGTGAGCTATCCCTTTAAGAGTAATGATCGTATTCTTATAGTAAATACCACACATGTATTGGGGATCAACTTAATGACAGATTTTTGTTTTATTTGATATCAAACATTCGATTGTGATGATGTTTAGTGTGATCATTAATTTGACAAGCTGAGTTTTGATCAAAAACACTATATAAATAAACACTATATGTAAAATGAAAAATAAATAAATAAATAACTAAATTAAATAAAACCAATAAACAACACCAAGACTTGATCAAGTGAACTTCTTGCAACCATGCTAACCATTGCGCTACCCCAAGTCCGGCAACGTATGTGTCAGAACTACTGGACAAACAGCAGAAAAGCCGCCCTTATGGAGTTAAGCGAGAGAAGGAATGTTCATACCGCCCAGTACTGTTCATTTTAAAGATAAAATGCAGCCATATGTACTTCCGGCTACACAATCTCCAGAAATGTATATAGGGCTACATATTCAGAATGAGCCTGTGTTGATAAATAACCAATAAAAAATGTATTACTCAAAATAAAAATGAAAATATTAAGATAAGATATAATGAAAATAAGATAATATTACACAAGCAAAGGTGGAGTTTTAATGCAGATATTAAGATGTTAATATTCAGACCAACAGCACAAATACAACAATTAAAGAAATATTTCAACGAAAAAATTTAAGGCACATATCCAAAAAAAAAAATTCCAATTTTAAAAATTAATTATTATTTATTTTAAAAATGTATTTATTCATTTTTTCTACTTTACTGTTTTCTTCTTCTCTCCTCATTTTTCTTAATGATGTATATATGCACATATGTTTATATGCTGTATATGTAATGTACATATTCAGATGTTTGATTGGACTTGTGGATATGTGCAGGTATAGATTACTCTTGGAGGGATATGATTAAGTATATGTACAGTTGTGGATGTATATATTTTACATATGTTTATTTATTATTATTTGCTGGCATGGGAGGGGTTTGTTCTTTAAAACGTGAAAAACTTTAAATAAAACAGAAAAATAAATAAATTAATTAATAAATAAAATTGAATGTACCCACTCGGTCTCAGTTTATTTATTCTGTTGAACACAAAGTTATTTTGAAGAAAGCTGGAAACTATTGACTTCCATAGTATTTGATTTTCTTACCATGGAAGTCAATGGTTACAGGATTTGAAATTGCATCAAAACATCTCTTGTGTTCAGCTGAATAAACTAACTCATAAATGTTTGGAACAACTTGAGAGTGAGTAAACAGTAGCCATCTTTCTATCTAAAAACTGCTAATTAACTTTATGCACAAAACTAGATTATGGCATAAAAGATGTGCAAATAAAGCATCCAACGAGTCAAAGCAAACAAAATTGTCACTTCCTGATTATCTGGCGCCAAATATCAACAGTAAAAATGGAATTTGCTGAGGTAAGAGAAGCTGCGTGAATTTTTTCTTTATTTAATAAAGGACTTTATTTGGCTCAGAAGGCAATCCTGACACGCAGTGAACGCGCAGTGGCGTTTCAAGGCGTGAGACATGAAGCACAGACTATTCTAGAGATCATTAATAATATAATAACATGAGTACTGAAACGGTTGAGGCGTTTTAGAATGACCAAAACATTTCAGATGTTTTACAGTGTGCTCAGCCTGCTGGTTTGTAAATTCACACACATTTTTATCATCACATGATCTATTATAGCAAAATCACATGACAATTTTTAATGTGCATACTGGAATTTGTTCGGTAAGTGTTTCCATTGTAGTTTATGCGCATCTTTTCTTATCGAATAAAAAGTTTATTCCACTCAGTTATGCGCATATATATTTTTAAGAGCATTTTCAAAATTGATCTTGGCGTTTCTATCAACCGTTTTTTTTACGCGCATATCCAAAATGCGACTAAAATCAAGTGGTTGGAAACGTAACTAGTGTGAAAACTTCAGTTTTAGGAGAGCTATCCCTTTAAAATTATCCAGCTTACATGTCAATATTGCATCTTATCTTAAATAAACAACTGGGAAACACCCCTCACAGACTTTACCCAATGCCCGAAAACGCTTCATGTATCAGAATTTCCAAAGCACTCATATGAGTTGCAGACGGATAGATTGATGCGTGAATGTGTCTAGACTTAAACCACAGATCACAGGCCTAGAGACATCAATGTCCTGGTGGTTTTCTCGTTGCATGATTCGTCGCTTTGAGACTCGTCGCTTTGAGACATGTCAAATCACACCCTCACCATCACAAGCACTCATAGCGTATGTCCATCACAGTGGACGAGAGGCCAAATAAGAAACGGGCTGGCAGTGCTCTAAAAAAACACAGCGCACAGTCTTGGGAATAAAGTGAAATTTTGGACAGGCTAGACAAGCCAATCAGGGGCCACACAACTCTAATGGGCTCTTGTTCCTATAGTCGCCATGGCAACACATTTACAATGACATGATCCTTCAGTTGGGTCTTTCCTGACAGAAAGGAAGTGACAGAGGGGAAGAGACACTCTCGTTGTTTTATCTCTCTCGCTTTTGCGGTGTCACTGTGGAGTTAGTGGTAAATGTGTCATGCTTTAACGCAAGCAAATCAGCCAGCTGAACCAATCACTGGAGCCAAAATGTTTTTCCGGAGGCACCAGAAAATGATGCCATGTTAACAATATGATCATGTGCATTGGGATATGGAAAATTTGGGATATGGACTTCAACAGAGTGTAAAAATCTTGATGGTTTTGTGGGTCTCCTCTTTCAAATCTGATCTTTAATTAGTATTTTCTTTTGGATTCAAGTCAGGTGATTGGCTGGGCCGTTCTACAGCTTGATTTTCTTTCTCTGAAAGCATTTGAGAGTTTCCTTGGATGTGTTTTGGATCATTGTCTTCCTGAATTGTCCACCCTGGTTTCAATTTCATCATCCTGAAGTGAATGCAGAGGGTTGCTGAAGAACTACTGAGAGATTTCAGCTGCTGTCTGGGCGTCCACTGTCTCTACACCTCCCTCCTCCCTCCTGTGTCATATCATTTTATTATACATAAATTATTTTGTAAACTAATTAGTTTAGTTTTCTTTGTATATATGGGTTTATTTGGTTCTTATCAACATCTGGTGAAAAATTCAAGTCAACGGCACCTTTAGAAATATGTTTTAATTTTCCCACTGTAATAGCCAATACTATTTCTGTATTTGAGACTATATTTGCATATGTGATGTAACTAAATTTTATGCACACATTATAAACTTTTAAAGAAACACAATATAAACTGCCTCCCTAACAGTCAAAGTGTGTTTTGTGTATTAAAGAAACTTAAAATTAGCTCCATCACACACACTCAAAAAATGACTTTTACAGTGCAGTCAAGCTGAGCCAAAAAATAAAAACGTGTACAAAAAAAACTCAAACTCACACACTCAAACATTGCATGTAGTGCTAAAAATGAACTGAATTTTCTCCCAGCTAATAATTTTGCCTGAAAATGGGTAGTCGCTGCACAGTGAGAAGCGGTTTTCATACCAGACACGGAAACCACTGCACTATGAAACCCATTCATTTCAATGACTTTGGCCTAACAAGGGCTGTGTTGACTTAGGCAGCAGAGCATTCCTTTGTCTAAAAGGTCAAAGGTTAAAGTTCACACTCATACACTACTGTCAATTTAGTCTATAGGAAACCCACACGAACACGGGGAGAAAATGCAAACTCCACATAGAAATGCCAACTGGGCCTTGAACCAGTGACCTTCTTGCTGTGAGGTGACAGTGCTAACCACTGAGCCACCATGCCACCCTAACAATATTACTTCATAGTATTTATTAAAATAAGAAATAATTGTTACAAAGCATTTTTCGATTTTAGATCAAGATATTCCAGAATCTTTCAGTTTTGGTCCAGAACAAAAACACTGAATATTGTGCCTTACGGATTCTGAAGAAATTACTTATTTTATTACAGTGTGAACAGATGACAAATTTTTTACTGAGTATTCATCCCAAACAAATGATTTTTATGAGCGATTCTTTTGAGTGAATCAGCATCTTGACTCCCCAAATGACTCCCACACAAATGAGTTCATAACAATTAGTAAATTAAATGCAGATGTCCAGAGTAAATCAATTCTGCAAAACACAAAATTCATTCATTCATTTTCCTTCGGCTTAGTCTCTATTTCAGAAGTGGCCACAGTGGAATGAACCGCCAACTATTCCAGCATATCTTTTATGCAGCGAAATGCCCTTCCAGCTGCCACCCAATACTGTGAAACACATTCACACACACTCATACAATACAGCCAATTTAGTTTATTCAATTCACCTGTACCGCATGTCTTTGGAGTTGAGGGAAGCCGGAGCACCCGGAGGAAACCCACGCCAACACGGGAAGAACAAGCAAACTCCACACAGAAATGCCAACTAGCCCAGTCAAGACAACAGTGCTAACCACTGAGCCACCGTGTCACCCAAAACATAAAATTAATGAGCAAATGATAATACAAAACATAAAACACAATTCTCATAACTAATGATTTGGTTCTTTGTTTTAAACATACAGTACAGTGTTTGTGGAACCACTGAAGACTAAAAAGGAGATGAAGAGCGAGTGTTTGGGAGCAAACAGCATCCCCACTGCCTTGTTTTCCTTCACTTATCTGTGGAAAGATTGAAGTAAAGTCACTGGCCACAGAAGAAGATAAATCAATTGTGACATTACTGGATGGAACATTTTGCATTTAATTAGCGTGAGACGTGCCGGAGAATGTTGAATTATCTGAAGACACGTCTGCATAAAGCTGCAGTCAACTTGTCTGTTAAGACTCTCCTCCTTCAGTTATCAGGACGCACTGTCCATTTATCCAGCTCTTTCACTTAATTTCGCTCAACAGCCTCCTGTAGGGCGCTGGACATCTGATAGCTAATTATTTGGCGGCTCGCTGAGGCTGCTGGATCTCCGTGAAAACCCTGATTCCGCTAACAAAATCCACTTTCTATCCTAAATGTCTGATATAGCTGAACCGCTTCTGATTAGCATAGACTTGTCAATCTGATAGACAGGGCAAAGTGTTAAGACAGTGGAAAGGAACTTAGTCTCTTAGTTTCCAACACTATTGTGGGTAGATCGAAAATATCTCTCAAAACCAGGCTGGAACAATATTTGGCACAGAGGATGGATCATTACACGACCCCTCAGGCCCATGAACAGGGAACAGTATTGACTTTGCGAGTCCCATTGGCCGTGTGTCTTTGCTTGCTCTTCTTTGGCGTATAAGAACTATAGAGTCGGATAATAGGAGATCTGAAGCTTCCTCTAAAGGAGGTTTATTGATCGAGACAGCGGTCAGACCCCTATTTGTCTGCCTGGTATTAGACGCTCATATCGCTCTATATTTAAAGGTTGATAAAAAATACATGGATTGTGGCAGTTATGGTTTATATAACAGACCTCAGACGATTAGTTCTGTGTTTTCATGTGTGTAGACTGAACGTCAGTATATTTCCCCTCAGACATATCCTTTGGCCTGCTCATAAAGAGAGATGGGGAAGAGCACTAGGTCTGAAGGAAAATGGATAATTTCTTTTGTAATTTTTTTTTATTTATTTACATTTTTATCCAGATGTAAAATTCAGTTTTTAAGAAGCGAATCAGGGAACAAATCTTGTTAGTAAAACTGAATCAAACGTTTTTTCACTGGGAAGAATCAAATTCTCCACCAGTATTGAGAAAGCCTGAGAAGAGTTAGGATGCTTTCACACCTCTAGATCGATTGTTTTGTTCGGAAACAGTGATTAAAACTCTTACAATGTTGCTTTTTGCTCTTGGTGGGGTTTGATTTCACATGGCAAAGTTTCTAAATGGACCAAAACTATTAAAACAAGTCACGTGCATGTAATTGGTCAGAGTTTGGTTTATTTTCCGGGATTTCGTTATTTTAATTTATGACGATAAGAAATGAGACATAAGTGAAAAGGTGTGCTTTAATTTTGAATGGTGACACCCACAGACATCGTCATCACCAAATATAAATCAGAGGTAAGAATTTCTCAGACATAGCCTCATTTCAATTGTCAAGGGCTGAAAATTATATATCAGTTTATATTAGAAGTTGAGTTAGCCAAAAAGTTGGCTAAACTCTGCACAAAAACGACGGCTGGCTTGGTAAGGACTAGAACCAGTCACATTCTTGCTGTGAAGCTGGATTTATACTGGCGCTGCATCGTGCACCTCTGCTGACTGCACACGCACCTCGCGAAACGGACGAGGCTTTTATACTTGCCACGTTCGCTGTTGTGATATTCTTTAAAACAACAGGGGGCTGTCAAAAGAAAAGTCCGACGGATAAACAGAGAAGTAGGAAGTTTCCAGAAGTACGTCATATCATTAATATCTTTCAATATTTTTAAACTTATTATTTTTATTGTTTTTATAAATTATTTTAATGAATATAAGGATTTTTTTAAACCAAACTTTGATGCATCACTTGATTTTGTTCATATCTTGGTCGCTCTACAAATATATTCTTTATCGTGGCAAAAATAAAAGCAAAAAAAAGTACACACTAAAAAAACAGATGCTCCACAATTCACACATTAATGTCTGACTAGTTTCTGTCCTCTTCTTAAGCTAAAAAGGCAATATTGGTCCAACACTCCTGACCATTATCACCAATAAAGCCTAGAGACACAGGGCATCAGTATATTGTAAACTGATTTGTTCAAATTTTCCTTTTCAGTCATCAAAGAAATAATTAGTTTCTTCATTATAATTTTGTAACTATTAAATTGTTTTAAATTCAAAATTAGACATATACAGTGACTGGTGGAAAAACATATTCTGTAATTGTGTACCCAGCTCTCCACTTTTGCCACGACCTCTCTTTTTGGTTTTAACAAACTTGTCCCTCAGGTTTTTCCAAAACTTTTAACAAAAACTTTCCTCCATTCCCACGGCAGTTGCAATTTCTAGCCAAGAACTATCGATCATCTGGTTATCTCTATGACCGCAGATCATGAAGATGTCTGTACAGTTGTACTGTTTCAGAAAAAATCTCTTCAAAGTGTTTCATACTCAACTCAAATCAGTTGTGGCACCGCGTGCACTGTTCGCTCGAGTCTCAAAAAAATCATGTGCTCCGCCGCCCAAAAACATGTTGTGAAATCCTCCACAAACTCCGCCATGACGTCACATATGCAGCGCGCACTTAAGCGAACTAGCGGACGCGTCGAGTATAAACCAGGCTTGAGGCAACAGTGCTAACCACTGGACCACCGTGCCCCCCATCTAGGAAAGAAGGAGGAGTAGGGGTGAATGGGGGTATTCTTCAAAACAAAGATGGCTGTTATATGGAGCTTAGGGTATTTCGTCTGATTGGTGAATCATCAATTGAATAATCCGGGACCAGCCGCAAGCAATCATAAGCATGTGACCCTCTTGAAATTAGTTTATAAATAAACTTCACCAAAACCTGATTGACTTGTCAAAAAGAGTTAAATCAACATAAAAATGTTGTTTAGACTTTTTTCCATTCATTTTTTGTTCTTTCATGTTCAACAGAAGAAACTCAAAAAAGGTTGAAACATGTAGGATGAGTAAATGATGATAGAATTTTCCATTGTTTTATTTTTTTGAGTAAACTATCCCTTTAATGTTCTACTGAAAAAAAAAATCCCCTACATCTGATGACCCGAGGTTGAGCAAATCAACAGTAAATGGTAATTTCTAAGTGAACTATCTCTTTAACATCCTTGAGGTGAAAATGAAGACAGTCTTGTGTGTTTCTGCTGGATATGTGACTATTAATAGAGCAGCAGACTTCAGACAGGACAGACAGATTAGGGGCTCAGAGCCAGTGGGTTTGATGGGTAATGAAACTAGTACAACACTGAGCGCTCATTGTTTGTTGGCCTCCATTGAGAAGCTCGTGTATTTTTCATGCATCATATGCTGCAGGGATCGATGGGAGTAATTAATACAAATAAACACCCATTATAATCGACTAATGTTTTTTTGTTGCTGTTGCATCACAATGTACGAATCTTCCCACTGATGTTAGCTTTCATTTTTAAGTGTGGATTGAATCACAGACGGATGCAAAGCGACAGGAGATTATGGTTGTCTACTTGTTTTTTCTTCTCCAGCCTCTGGGCCACAGCGATGAATAAAGATGGCTCATATAACTTTTGGTTCACCATGGAAACCCTGCGCTCTGAGGGATTTAAGAGAAAGAAGCTGATGGCGAATCTGTGAGGAATGTTTCTGTACGCTTCTATGCCTCTCTCTCTTCACACACACTGAAAAAACACACTCCTGAACGCTCAGAGGAGGCCTGTGTGTGATCGAGAGTCTGCAGAGGCCAAAAAAGATGGTGGTTGGGTGGTTTCTGGAGGAAGATGGAAGTGATGCTCTATGGATAATTATGCCTTTTACTGAGGAATCGGGAATGCTGGTCTTACTATAAGTGAAAAACAAGCTACTCTTTAACTTTTGCAGCTAAATCAGTGATTGAAATGATGAATAGTTATGTATAATGAAAAATCTGCATCCTAGTTAGGTTATGTGCTAATTATAGGGATATAGGGGGCAGGGCACACCCTTATAGAGCTTTGTCACCCAGGAGGAGCTCAGAGTAGAGTCGCTGCTCCTCCACATTGAGAGAAGTCAGCTGAGGTGGCTGAGGTGCCCTTCTAGCTGCAAATCAGTATTGACACCCATGCGCTCTCATATTCACTCTCATACACTACGGCCAATTTAGTTTATCCAATTCACCTATAGCGCATGTGTTTGGACTGTGGGGGAAACCTGGAAGAAACCCACACCAACTCGGGGAGAACATGCAAACTCCACACAGAAATGCCAACTTGCCACCCCATTAATTAATCAATGCCAACAACTATTTTATCGCATGCTAACGCAGCTGTCTTTTAGTTTTTAATATTCTGAAACTCTGTTGTTCACTGTGTCCTAATACACATAACGGGAAATAAATGACCAAACTATTAAATAATTCCGGCCATGAGTATAACCGCATTCACTATCAGGAGGTGGTATAATCACTTTCATAGGAGAATTTTGCTTTCACAATCCACAATAAATAAATGAATCTATTATCAGTGCCCAAAAGCTCTGCCCCTTCCGCTTTATGAGCAAATCAGCGGTCGTTGAGTGCGTAACGTGTCCATCATTTCTCATTTTATTTTACTGGTTGAATAAGTGAATCATCCAGGTATTTAAAGTGCATTTATTCTTTTCGGTATGAATGTACAACTTCCACACTATTTATACTACAAAATGGCGTGGAATAGTTAGTACATAAGGTATGCGATTTGAGACTCACCTAATGAGAATCAATGATCACACTTCTTTACATTTGGGTTGGGCCTAACGCCCCATTCACATGGGGCATCAGCGTCAGGCATTGCCGAACTGAATCGTGAATCCGTCAGCGCTGCTTCAGCGGCATTTCTTAGGTTGTTGATAGATCGGAAAAGTTGCAGCCGGAAGTTAACGAGAATTATTTCTATCATTTATTAAATATCCCATATATTGGACTTTATTAACGTCTACCCCCACTCCAACCCTAAACCAAACCGTCACAGCTACGTAAAAACAGTAATTGTACAGGGTATTATTTATGTGATCTATTAAATTACACAATAAATTGTATTTTTTATGCCTACCCTCACCCCAACCGTGACAGTAGAGTAAAAAATTAATTATTGTTATACAGTGTCATAAAAAATGCTGCTTTATTGATGTGCATATCGCACTTTAGGCCAGCCGCGACTCCGTTGCTCGCTGCAGAAGTTGTGAATTTCTCAACTTTTCAAGCGCCAACGTAAGCGTCAGCCAATCAAATTGCTTTAAGTGAATTACCCAGCTGAGACAGTAGCAGATTGTGGACTTGTTTCATTGGCTGACGATGCTATGATGACGATTGCATTAGCGCCAACTTCAGACACGCCCTCTGTCAAGCGTTAATGCTGAAGCTCCATGTGAATCAGGCATAAAACTGCTGCTCTCACATGAAACGAATGATACAAAAATATGGATGAAAGTAGCGAACTCTTAAACGGACATTTTTATTTTAAAACTCAGCCCTTATTTACTACTGTATTTTTTCCCAAAGTAGCACAACAATCAATGAAAATGTTAAAAATAGGATGAAAAGTAATAAGCTAAATTATATTAGGAAAAATCTTACAAACTAAAACTTTTAGTGAAAAGATAAAATAATAAAAATATGATTTAAAAAGACAATGCATTGCATGAATGTAATTCCAAGTCTCCAAAATTTCATTAAAACTGGTAGAAATGATTAGCCTGTATAAGAGGACCTGACATATGAAATATGAGTGTCTCTGGATACTTTGGAAATGCATGTGATTATCAATATCATTAATCAGAGGTTTCCCTCTGCCCTGTGTGTGCGCGTGTGTGAATTATCTGGTTGATTAGCTCCTTGCACTTTTAATCAAGTCATCAAGACTCTATAATGCTCCTAAAAAACTCACTAATCAATATGTATAAGAGAGCGAAAAGAAAGAGTAGAGTATTGTGTGTGTGTATTTGTCTTTGTGCACGCAAGTCCACGTTTGTGACAAAAAAGACAAAAACTAACAGAAAAACTGTCAAAAAGATACTGTTTGTTTTGCTTCACACACAAAAAAGCAGAAGTAAAGTCTGGTGCGGTCTGCAGATGAGCGTGTGCTTCTCTCTGCTCACGTCTCTGGATTTATTGTGTGCTTCTGGATCTTTTGGTTTCATCTCCTCATCTCTCTCACTGAGCCTGGGCTGTGGATCCTAGGCTTCACATGCCGTCTGACTCAGATTTCACTCTACAACACATGCTCCTCTATCCTGCCTTTATTAAATAAGATTTCATAGAGTCTGTCTGTGTCTGATGAGGAACAGATCTCTTCAAAGTTCATAACACAAACATTGCGCTTGGGAAGTTACGGTAAAATTTCATTCATTCATTTTCCTTCAGTTTAATCTCTATTTCAGAGATCACCACAGCTGAATGAACCGCCGACTATTCCAGAATATATTTTACGCAGCGGATGCCCTTCCAGCTGCAACCCAGTATTAGGTAACACCCATACACCCTTATTCACACACACTCATACACTACAGACAATTTAGCTTACCCAATTCACCTGTACCACATGTCTTTGGACTGTGGGGGAAACCGGAGCACCCCGAGGAAACCCACGCCAACACGGGGAGAACATGCAAACTCCACACAGAAATGCCAACTGGCCTAGCCGGGACTCCAACTAGCGACCTTTTTGCTGTGAGGCGACAGTGCTAACCACTGAGCTACCATGCCACCCCTCTGTAAAATTTAATTAATTCATTTTCTTTTCGGCTTAGTCTCTCTATTAATCAGGGGTCACCACAGCGGAACCGCCAACTTATCCAGCATATGTTTTACGCAGCCGATGCCCTTCCAGCTGCAACCCAACTTATAGGAAACACCCATACACTCCCATTTACAAACATACATACACTACGGACTATTTAGCTTACCAAGTTCACCTATCCCACATGTCTTTGGACTGTGAGGGAAACCGGAACACCCTGAGGAAACCCACGTGTACACGGGGACAACATGCAAACTCCACACAGAAATGCCAACTGATCCAGCCAAGGTTCGAACCAGCGACTGTGCTACCCACTGCGCCACCGCACCACTCCAGTAAAATTTCCGATTCAGTAAAATATTCCAGCCTGATCTTACAAGAAAATGTAAGTATTTTCGGTTTTGTCAGTTTAGTGGCTAATTCAGTTGTACGAGTTCAGTTGTACAAAATTGTACGATTTTAAAAAGGAGGCGTGGCACCCAACCCAACCCCACCCCTAAACCAAACCGTCATTGGGTGATGAGCAAATCGTACTAAATTGTACTAATTATATCGTATGAATTAGCCACTAAATCAAAAGTTATGAACTGCCGAGAGATTGCGTTGAATATTCTACACTGGAAAAATGGTAAGCTAAAAGTGCTTAAGTAATTTAATTATTTAATAATCTCTATGCACATGAATTTATAGTGACCAAATTGATTTTATGGCTTAAAATGGTAATTTTAATGAGGAGGCATTGAAGATGAATCCAAAGAATCTTGATGAACTCTGGGAGTACGCTTTCTTTGCCATTCCAGTTGACTTTATTAATAAGTAATTTGAGTCATTGCAGAGATGTATGGATGCAGTCCTCCAAGATCATGGGAGTCTTACACAATATTAATTCTTTTTCCACTGCATCATGACTTTATATTCCATACTGTACATTATTTCTGTTAAGTGACAAGACTTTTGTCTAAGCAAAGTCAGACCTTACTGTCCAAATTAAATCATTAAAATCAAGGCATGATCATATTTTATTTAGGTAAAAAAGCGTAATCTAGAGGCCTTTGCCTTTTATTTAAGCCACTTCTGATACCAAATGATCAACTAGAAGTCAAGGTATTATTAATTGTTTCTAAAACCTGGATAGGTGACATGACTTTTGTCAGGTAGTGTATAGGAGAGTGTATTTGGTGATGATAGATCTACTGTACTCTGTTGTATTTAACTTGTAAAAACCAAATAAATGTTCAAAAAATAAAATATGTTATGTTTGTTTGATGTATGCAAATTAGCACATATTGATTAAAGAATGCCTATTTTGCACATATAAGTAAAAAACAAAAAATATTTCACTCTTAATGTAATCAATCAGCTGGAAAAGTAGGCTGAAAACATTTTTAAAAAATCACAATGAAAGTATCTTGAATTGTCATGCAAGAAAAAAAAAATAGTTTTAAACCCCTCCCGTCTTCAATCATCCGTCTCATCCAGAACAGGTTTAACTACACCTGACTGCACTTCCTGATTTTTTTTAAGTGAGTTAAGAGGAAGATTCAGTGCAGATTCTAAAACAGACAAGAGGGACAAAGTAAAAGACAGCTGGTGAGTACACTAGACTGCTGTATAAAGTGCACTGTATATTGTGTCGTCTCTTTCTGTGTGCTGTTTTAATGATCTGCAGGCCTGTTATTAGCTCACTATGGGAGCTTCACAGAGCAAAGATAAGATGCACTGCACCAGATACCTGAATGGAAAAGGTCCTCCGCCGCTGGCTGATACAGGTGAGAGTCTGAGCACTTTCTGATCTACAAACTGAAACAAAAACATAGGAAGATTTACTAGAAAATACATACATTACATTATACATTTCCATAAAATTAGTGCTTGTATGATTTGTCACACTGGATAATATTAATATACAGTTGAAGGCAAAATGATTAGCCCTCAAGTGAGGTGTATAAATGTATTTAAAATATTTCCTAAATGCTGTTTAATGTTTTTTAACAGATTCAGATTCAATAATTAATTTAACTAATTTCTTTTACTTTACCATGATGACAGTATATAATATTTTACATGTTGTTTTGCAAGATACTAGTATTCATCTTAAATATTCAATTTAAAGGCTTAACTGGGTTAATTAGATTATTAGGCAAGCCAATGGGCAAATTAAGGGGGCTACTAATAATATTGACCTTCATTTATATTACATTTCTTTTCTAACTTAATTAAAAATGAGCTGTTTTAATAGCTGTTTATTTTAAGTTAATATGACTTAATTTGAAAATATATTATTAAGTGTGATTTTGTTTTTGTACAGACTGTGAACTGACACTGCTTACTTATATACTTATATTTTTAATATTAAATTAATTGAAAAATACAGTTCAAGCACTGAAAAAAGTATCGGAATATAACATTTAGTTTGTAATGCAACAACATTCATACATATTGATTGACTTAAAGGGCACCTCTTATGCAAAAAAAAATAAAATACTTTTATAAGGGGATTAAACACCGTTGTGAGGCAAAATTCTGTGAATATAACCAGCTTCTAATGATGAAAGTTCATTAATTAAATTTTTTATAAATCACACTTCATAAAACCCATCTGTAGAAAGACTTTGATTGACATAATTCCTTTGTACATGTCATCAGAGGTGGAAAGCCCAACCCATTAGTGACAATCTCTCCCTCATTAGCATAGGTGATTAGTCTTGTTTTGGACTGCCATAAAATTTGGCCTCATTTGAAAAGAGCACAATCTTATTTGCATTTAAAGCGACAGTCACCCAGTGGCGCCCCCAGAAAATTTTCTTAGGGGTTGCCAGAAGAGGCCACACCAAACCTTGGGGTGGCACACACACACAAAATTAATTCAGTGTAATGCTATATTTTTGTTTCTGGTAAATGAAACAATGTGGTTTTAATTCATTTGATTAATTACTCCAGAAATAATCCAATTTATTCCTTGCTAATATATATATATATATATATATATATATATATATATATATATATATATATATATATATATATATATATCTCACATACTTTTATTGTACAGCACACAGTATATGCCATGTCTAAAATGAATGAAGATTAATGAGTGAATTAATAAAACAAACAAATACAACTGTAACACACACTAATTGTATACACCAAGGTTATAATAGTTTTGGATTTTTAATAAGTTTTAGGTTTTATTTCGTTTTGACTTTTTTGTTTTCAAATTCAGTTAGTTTTAATTAGTTTTTAGAGGCAGAGTTACTACTTTTTGTTAGTTTTTTATTATTTAGTTTTTATAAGTTTATTAGTTTGTTTTTTTTCTAAATAAGGATATTTGTTAGGTGCAAGATTTAAAATCATCAGAATAAATATTGTATAATAAAAACTCAAGCATACATTTTTGAAACCTGCATTCAGAGGACACATGACCACTATCATCTACACATCCTCAAATTCAAATACAACTGCCCACAAGATTGCAGGCCTAAGTAAAATATGTGTGCAAATCTGCTTCTGATGTTAGATACACGGTAGTGACGGGAAGTTTAGATCTTTAACGCAGATGTTTGGGCTCAACATACCGTTCAACAGTCAGTTAAAACATCACCATGATCTGAAAAATGTCTTACAGTAAAGTTTTGCAACCCAACTGGAGCATGATTCACTTATTTAAATTCCATTAGGACTTTCTTTTATAAAATAAACTTACGTTTTTTTTTCACCAGATCCTCTCATTTAAACCATCGGTTTACCCGCGGTGCAGTTGTTCAGGTTTAGTTCAGTCACAGCAGGCTGTCATGTACTGTTTGTGTTTGGTTCACTGAATCACTCGAGCGCAGTTATCGTTTCACCCAAATTCACCGCTTCTCAAATTTGATCTCAGTGTAACGTTACTGTTCTAATAACTGAATAAGAGTATATATTGGATTATTTAGAGTCAGACGGGGGTTTGTCTAGTTTGTGTTTGTGTATTAGAGTGCTTCCTGAAGACGCGAATCGTTTCAAATGATTCAGTTCGATTTGGTGAACTAGTTCAACCGGTTCACTTAAGATCTGGTTTAAAAGATTCGTTCGCGATCGCGATACAGAAATAAAACCCATTATTGGGCACAAACGTGTTAAAGTACTAGTTTTAAGTCTCTGTATTTAATGCTGTCATCGTGTTGCTGTCATGTCCACTCGTTGTTTTTGTCGCGAGAGCAACAGCGAGGATGACTGGAGGAGAACCGGCTCGATCTGGCCAATGGCAGCAGAACTACTGTAGTACGTGTACAGACACCTGCCCGCGCAAAGTAAATAGATTCACTTCTAAAATGCTTACAGTAAGATCATGTATTAAATACATTGACAAAGACGAAAACGAAGAAGGTTTTTCAAGGTTGATTGAGATGTCGTGTAATAAATTCCTAGTTATATGCAACATTTTCTTTTACAAAAACTTGGCTGTTCACTTTATATTTGGAATAAACATTTTCTTTGTGTCTGATGTATACAAGTTAGGTCATGTTAATTCAATAATGTCCCATTTGCACATTTAAGCATAACAAAAAACTTAGAAAACTAACAGAAAACTACACTGTGAAACCCAAAAACTTAAGGTAACTCAAACCATTTGAGGAAACCGATTGCAACAAACTATTTAAGTTTAAAATCTAATCCTAATGAGAACTGTCAACTTAATCCATTTAAGTACACGAAGCAATTTGAGCACAGAGATACCCAATAAATGAAGAGAACTCAAATCAACTGAGTACTGCAAAACCCAACAAGTTAAGGTAACTCAAACCGTTTGAGGAAACAGATTGCTACAAACCATTTGAGTTAAAAAAAACTACTCCGTTTAATTTGAAGTAATGATGTATTTAATTAACCCATTACCTTCGCTGAGTTTAAAACTCCTTTCAAATGAGTAGAATTAACTTTCAGTAAATTGTAAAACTCAACTTTATCAAATGAAATGAGTGTAGTTAACTCAGTGTAGAAAACTGGTAATGCAAAAAATCTTTCAAACTCTCATCTGGGAATGTTTGGCGGAAAAGTTTCGTTTCAATCAACCCAGATAAGAGTTGTTTTTTTTCATGTGTAAATAAGCCTGAAAAACAGTTTACTCTGGTTTCATTCAAGTTTTAAAACAACTGTTTTCTCACTCTAATTTTGTATTCAAATGAATATTGTGCAAAATATTTAGATATAATTTTCCGGATTTTCTAAAATCAGGGTTTCTGCAGGTTTCATCAAATCAAGTTTAAGAATTTTTAAAACCATAAAGAATAAAACTTTAGACTTATACAGGGTTAAGAATTTTTTTCTAATGGATCGGTTTTATAACAAGGATATGTGTAATTGTTTTTAGGGCTTTCTTTTTTCTTGATTAGGAAATTTAATTTGGCGATTTTGCTGTAAAAATGTCTAACAGCTGTTGTGAGTTGTATCTCTTTGCAATATAAAAAACGTATATGTAAAAATTAAGATTTTATTGAGATTTATTGTTGGTCATTGGCTCAATTGGGTAGCTTTACTTGGGCAAAGCAAAATTAAAACTTGTTTAAAATGATTTAGCACCCACGACACAATGTTTTTTTAAGGCCTAAAATTGAGTTGTTGTTTTTTTTATTTAAGAGATTTTAAGACTTTTTTTAAGATCCAGTGGAAACCCTGAAACTTTTTATTCCACAAAAAAAGTGTTTTATTTTCTTTGGCCGTTTGCTGAATTAAATAGATTATGCATGTCTGATATGTGCCAATTAGCGCATATTAATTAAACAATGCCTATTTTTTACTCCATCAACTGGTATGGTGAAAATGTTTAATTATTTTTTTGTCATCTTCACCTGAAGTGTCTTGCATTAAGTGTGCATTCAGTTATGCAATAAAAATAACAACTGTCTGCAAATAGATGTAACATCAGCTTTTTCCTGGAAGTAACTTGATATTCCTGATTGTTGATTATATATTTGCTAGTTGCAGCAGATATCCAAGGACCAAACAACCACACAAAAAAATCGTTGATTAAGCAGGGCAGTCAGCCGGATGGAGGGAAGCTGGAGTGGGGGATTGAGAGGCGCAGTTTACCTGGTTATCCTGATGATGACACCCTTAAGATCATCTTTCACTTTGAGGACGGCATTCAGTCGGTGAGATCATGGTGATGTTAGTGATTCAGTATCAGGGTGAATCGACACACCTGTAAATGTAAGTAAAGCATCTCAGTCATCCACGGAGGAATCCTGTCTGGCCGGTTCCTCGGAGCAGACACTGATGGACGTGACACGTCGTGTGTGTGTACACGTTTGTGCAGTTCATTTTAAAGTGTTTATAAAGCGCTCTGTCTGACAGAGTGTTTATTTAAATCAAATCAGATTAGAGATATTTTTACAAGTGTAAATGAAACCAGAAACCTGAAAAACTGCTTTACTCTGGTTTCATCAAAGCTTTACTTTCGCTTTAGATTTAGATAGTATTTAATGCATTTTAATTGTAGATTTGTATAACGTGAAATTAAGGGGCAATCATTTTTTTAAATTGATTAAATATACAGTTGAAGTCAGAATTATTGGCCCTCCTGTTTATGTTTACCCCCAATTTTTGTTTAACAGGATTTTTTCAACACATTTCTAAACATAATAGTTTAATAACTCATTTCTAATAACTGATTTTTTTAATCTTTGCCAGGATGACAGTAAATAATATTAGACTAGATATTTTTAAGACATTTCTATACACCTCAAAGTGACATTTAAAGGCTTAACTAAGTTAATTAGGTTAACTAGGCAGGTTAGGGTAATTAGGCAAGTTATTGTATAATGATGGTTTGTTCTGTAGATTATCGAAAAAAATATTGCGAAATATGAGCGAAAATTCATGAGAAACAAAAAATGTTTAAAATTGTTGAAATTTTGTAGTTTGCTAATTTTTTTTCAAACTTTTTATTTTATATTATTTTTATTTAAATGTATTATCTTATTATTTCTAAAGATGTTCTGTGATTTAAAATATTATTTTAATAAATATATATGTTTAATAAATATATGTTTTGTTTAAATGCACCAAAATGGATACAGATACAAATCTTTAAAATGGAGTGTACTCAATTATGCTGAGCACTGTATGTCCCTTTCTCACATGCACTCTATATGACAATATATTTTTTTTAAATTTGCAAGAAGTTTTATCAGACATTTAAGGAATAATATTAATATAATTTTTATATAATATTTATATATAATAGAATGAAATTAATATTAAGATTTTACTCAAACTCATGTCTAATAAATCAAGTAAATGTAAAGAACCGAAGAGTGGTCTCTTAATCTTTCTAAAAAGCATGAGGTCTTAAATCACATATTTATCCCTAACTACTCTGGAAGGGCATCCATTGCATAAAACATTGAATTGATGGCTCATTCCACTGTGGCAACCCCTGATAAATCAGAAACTAAGCCAAAGGATAGTGAGTGAGAGTGAAGTGATTATGCCATCTTCTGACAGTGAATGCGGTTGTATATTGTACTATTCGGTACTTTCGTCCTTTATTTCACTAATTTGGCAACGGTTAAATGTTATATGGGAAATGGTTTGAATTTTTGTTTAATTAAAATAAAAAAACATTAGCGTTCCATTAGGGAAGACATTAAACTCATACACTGCACGATTGAGTGTACAAATGCATATTATAAATGCATAGTGTGTAAATTGGGACACAACTCTATATTTCTGCATGTAAAGAGTTTCTTAACTTCAGTGTGTGTGTCTCTCCAGGATCGTCATCCTCATCCGGGTCACAGTTTCAGGGGCTCAGACACAGTGGTGTACCTTCCTCAGAACAGCTCAGGGACAAAGACCCTCCGTCTGCTGGAAAAGGCCTTCCAACACAAACTGCTGTTCACAGTGGCAGCAGACGGTAATGGAGAATACATAGTGACGTCTGCAGACATCCCTCTCAAGACCTGCGACAGCGGCGGACCGGCCAGGTGCAGTATCATTAGATTAGATTATATTAAACTTCATTGTCATTAAACATGCACAATGCAACAACAAAACAAAAAAATAATGCAAAATGCTAAATTATTCCCCCTCCTGTGAATTTCATTTTCAAATATTTCCCAAATGATGTTTAGGAGAGCAAGGAATTTTTCACAATATTGTTTTATTTCGCCTAGAATAAAAGCAGTTTTTAATTGATTTGAAATCATTTTAAGGTCAACATTATTAGCTACCTTAAGAAATATTTTTTCAGATTGTCTACAGAACAAATCATCATTGCTTGCCTAACTACACTAACTTGCCTAATTAACCTAGTTAAGCCTTTAAATGTCACTTTAAGCTGAATACTAGTATCTATAAAATATCTAGAAAGTATGAATGGAAGTCTATGGGAGGAAAAGCCCAGTGTGACCGCAGCTTCAAGCTGCGGTCACACTTGGCTTTTCCTCCCATAGACTTCCATTTATACGCACACGAATGCGTCAGACCGGAAACGCAGGGTCATGCGTTAAGTTTCGCATGTCGCTGCGGTGCAAAGTTCAAGCTTGGTGAACTCTGTCCTGCGAATCGCATTACTTGACTGCGTGAGACCAATCAAGGATCAAAACAGGACCTCTCTGGACAGAAATTTAAAACATGGAGCAAATCACTGGCTTTTTTAATGTCTAATAAGCTTGTTTAATCCCGCCCCTTTTCGCAGTGCCGTACGAAAGAATTTTGCACACAAAGCCCAGTGTGACTGTAGCTTCAAGCTGCGGTCACACTGGGCTTTGTGTGTGCAAAATTCTGTCGTACGGCGCTGCGAAAAGGGGCGGGATTAAACAAAATAATTAGACATTTAAAAAAAGCCAGCGATTGCTCCATATTTAATTTCTGTCCAGAGAGGTCATGTTTTGATCCTCAATTGGTCTCACGCTGTCAAGTAATGCGATTCGCAGGACAGAGTTCACCAAGCTTGAACTTTCCACCGCAGCGAGCTGCGAAACTTAACGCATGACCCTGCGTTTCCGGTCTGACGCATTCGCGTGCGTATGAATGGAAGTCTATGGGAGGAAAAGTCCAGAGTGACCGCAGCTTCACTCTTGCTTACTAATGATTGCAGATGGGAGACCAGCTGCGATCAATCATATCACGTGCTTCTCTCAAATTAATTTGTGAAACTTCACCTATTTAAAAAAGTTATAACTATATAAAAAATTAAGAGCAAATTGTCCATTTCTTGCTATTGATGTTCAACTTTATATGTTGATTTAATGAATTAATTGTGTTTTATTGTGTGTAAAATACTTGCATAATTGCATGATCTTGGTTTAAAAAACCATAAAAAAACAATAATATAATAAAAAGCAATATAAATATAATTAAATACAATGTAAATAATTTCATTTTATCTTAAACAATTCTATTGACCAATAAAAGAATTAGGTCATATTTGGAGAACACTATTTTTTTTGTTTTCTCTGTACATTTACTATTGAGCTTCATATTAATCAAGTGGTTTTTCCATTTTGAATTGTTTCAGTTTGGGTTATCCAGATCCTAATTACTTGAAAACAGTGAGGAAAAGTCTGGCTGTGAAAGGCATCAAATGAGGCCCAATGGACTACTGAAACTAAAACTGCTGATCCTCATGACTCCGAATAAATCTGGATATGAATGTGTCATGATTATAGAGTTTCACATTTACAGTCCAACTTGCAGCATGTGGTTGAGTCTGATCATCTGACAGTATCTGAGGAGCTTAACATGCAAACACAGAAGATGAGTTTACATGTACGGTGCATCTAAAGACTCATGAGATGTTGATTTTCTATGAAACAGACTAACAACATGAAGAAAGACAGTATTATATACAACGCTATAGCCACTGTATTGCATTAAATATTTTTAAAATAGATGTAAAATAATAAAAAATGATAATTAACAGTGTTTTGTATTTAAATGTACATTATTAATGAATGTAATTTGTTTTTAGTTTTCATATTTCTCATTTATTTTAACTATACACAAGAGAAAAAAGTAACATCTACTTTCACTTGTTTTATTTAAATCTATAAAGATTGTTTCATCACAGAATCAAACTAAATACATAATATATACCAATAAAACTGAACAAGTATTTCTTTTGTATTATTATTATTCATTTTTCAGTGTTTATGAATAATTGTTGCGAATTGGCAGTAATTGGTACATTTCTGATATAGATATATATAAATCAATTATTAGAAATGAGTTATTAAAACTTATGTTTAAAAATGTGTTGAAAAAAAAATCTCTGTTAAACAGAAATTGGGGGAAAAAATAAAGGGGGCAAATAATTCAGGGGGTTTAATATTTCTGATTGTAACACTCTCTCTCTCTCCCTACATATATACATATATATATATATATATACACACACACACACACATAACAATTCTGTCTGGTTCTCGAATCTGATTCGAGCCATGCAAGATTCTGCAATAACAACACTCATACAGCCTCTTCACCCTTATGTGTTACTCCACCCACATGACAAGCATAGGAATAAACTCACTACAGTTTGACAAATGTTGCTGCTGTTGGACAACATAATGTACTTTTGAGGATTTTGAGGAATGTAGTTGTTTAGATTTTAACTATGCAATTTATTTATAACGATAGTGCCTACTTAAATTATTTATAATGTCGTAGATTCAACATGCTGGCGGACATTATCCTGTCACTGACTACCTTTACATGGATATCAGTAATCAAATTATTTGCTTTAATCTAATTAAGACAATAATAAGATTAAGGTGTTTATATGAGTTGCTTTTTGAGTTTTACTTTCAGAATCCCGTTTTACATGTTATAGCACATAATTCGTGATCACCGCGCTATCTGCATTTCCTCTTGAGTTTCATGTAATTTCGGGTGTTTAATTTTTTAATTTGTCGACTTCAACTGCAGTTTGGCACTTTTACTTTCATTCACAAACATTTCATGCACACCCTCCGTGACAAACGAGATATTGGATGCAACTATGAACATTTCACGATGCAGGTGTCTGTGGTCTGCACTGACTGGGTGGGTGCAAAGAGTATCTAACAGCCCTGTGTGTGTGTGTGTGTGTGTGTGTGTTTGTGTTGACAATCCTGTCGCAAAACGCGGTGAAAAGTCCAACATAACGTTAATAGTTCGATTAAGGTGTTTACATGTCTGTACTGCACTACAACAATGCGACTAAAATCGGCATACTCCACATGTCTTAATTCGATTTATCTTTAGTTCGATTATGACCTTAATCTGATTAAATTAATAAAAAAATCGCTGTTTACATGGTTAACTCTTAATCAGAGTATTGTCTTAATTGCATTAAAATCGAATTATTGGAGTCCATGTAAATGTAGTCACTAAGCAGAGCAAAGACGGTTACGCCACAGATGGCGATAGAGACAGCAAAATAAGTCCTTATGGGAAGAAAAACTCAGTGTTTCCTTTTCATATATTAAACTACAGCTGATCAAATCATTATAAAACAGGTGTCATTCTAAGTCGATCTCTCTCTTTTGTATGTTGCTGTATTTATACCATAGAAATCTGGTAGTGTTTGCTTTGTCTTTTTCAGGGGTTAAATATTGTATTCTCCCAATTGCAATAGAGTAATACTGTGAAATCTCTGTAGACTGATTTCATGCCTTTCAGCCTGTTTTGTCTTCACTTTAGACATTACGCTAGAGAATCATTCAAAAACTAGCTTTAAAGTGACGTGTTTTTAAGCAACGGTTTCTGCTGTTTTGATCGTCAGCTGCAGATATGAATGAATGGCGGAAGGATTTATTTATGTATTATTTATGTATATTTGATACATAAATACAAATTAAATTATATGTAAATAAGTTATTTATATTTTTAAATATGAAATAAATGTGATTTTTAAATATTTTATCATTCATTTTCTTTTTAGGAACCCACGCAAACACGGGAAAAACAAGCAAACTCCACACAAAAACGCCAACTGTATATATATATATATATATATATATATATATATATATAATAACATAAGTTTTTATGTCGTTTTAGTAATTTTATGAACCTTCTGTTATTTTTTATTTTTTATTTGCTATTGTTTTCAGTTTTTTTATCAGTGTTTTTTTAGTTAATTCGTATTTCAGTTGTAGTCATTTTAGTACTTCAACGTTCCCATATTTGACATGTTTATCTGAGGATCATTTTGTTACAAATTCAAATATTAGAACTCATTACATCTAATATTTATATTCAATTTCAATTAAAAAAAATAAAACATATTGTTTAGTTCACAACAACAATAATCCTCATGCATCTTTACATTAATCTGACTCAAAAGCTGAATGTTAACTTCAGAAGATACAGAGAGATTGAGCATTAGATCAGTCAGCGAGCGTCTCGTCCTCTCCGCCAGGTGAAGTCAACTCATCCTCTGCAATATTTCCACTGCCGGGTGTGAACTTTGCCAGGCTGACGGCGGCCCTCTGTTCTCCTCAAACTGAATTACACAGCAGGCTTCATACTCACAATAAAGCGTAATCGCATTGGCAGGCCCCATTAGAGCGGCTCCGTCGTCTCCAGAGGCCTTCTTAAAGCACTTTCTCCTGGACGCTCCTTCAGGATCCATCCGTCCCGACTGTCAGCCTCCTCCGGCTCCTGACAGATATCAAATCTGCTCCAGCCCCGTCCTGCTTCAATACAGCCTCTGTCTGTGTGTTCACGACCTGGAGGAGACACAGACCTGCCGGAGAACAACTGCACTGATAGAGGCTTTCTTTTCGGTTCAATTCTAGTAGCTTTAGCATGACAGAAGCAGAAGTACTGTTTGTGCTGGCAAATCAGAATAGAATATAAACCAGCATAAAAAAAAAAAAAAAAACACACGCAGGCACATAGACACAGGTTGGTTTTTGTGATTTATTAAGACTCTAATACTAAGTTTTTTGGGGACAACTTAATTGGTTTATGTTTGATCCACTTAATAATTAAGTTAACTTAATTGGTTTGTGTTGGGACAACATGAAAGAATTGTATAGAACCCAGCTTTTTTTTCAGTGTAGGTGTAATGTATATTATAGTGTAAAACCTGCTTATTATATAGCCTTACCCTGCCCCTAACCCAACCCTCACTGAAACCTGTGATGATAATTCAGAACACTCAAAATATTATATTTGCTGTTAGTTCAAACTACTTAAAATGAGCTTAAACATCAAAATTCTTGAGTTTTTAGGGGACAAATTAATTGTTTCATGTTCAATCCACTTAAATTTGTGAAAACAGCTAAGTTAACCTAATTCATTCATGTTGTTCCAACATACATTGTTGGTGTGGAACCCAGCAGTGAATTTGAAAAAACCAATTAAGAATGATTTTAAACAGTTTTGCATTACAAGGACATGTATTACAATGTTGAAGTGGTTTATAAGGACATGCCCTATAAGCCCTAATTGTTTTTTTTTCTCTGGGTTAATGTTCAGGGGCTTCGCTAGACCCAATTTACTGGGGCACGGGCCAGTGTAACAGCCTTTTTTTTGTTTTGCAAGTCAACAAAACTAAAGTTTAAACAATATGACGGTGATCTTACTAAGCATGCCTCCTGATAGATTTTTTTTGTATGAGGCAAAAAGGAGGGATGAGGAGTCAGGGAGTTAAGACTTAATAAACCTAATTATCTGCCATGTGTCTAAGACAACAGATAATTCTATAACACATCTTTTTTTGTATTTTATTGAATTGTCTATAGAATTTCATTCGAATGAAATTAATATTTATGCAAAAGATTTCTTAAATAATCTTAGCATATCACTCAAGTTGTCTTAACATTGTTTTCCAGTTACATTTAAGATTATTTAGAATAATAATTGTACAATAACAAGAATACTTTTATTTACTGTATAATAAATATTTATTTTAAAAAAAGCTTTATAGTGTGTGTATATATATATATATATATTTATATATATATATATATATATATATATATATATATATATATATATATATATATATATATATATATACACACACATTTTTTGAAGGGGGGGGGGGGGTTGTGCCCCAGTAGAGCTTTATGTCTAGCAACGCCCCTGTTTATGTTACAAAATATAAAGGTGCAAATGGAACCAATCATATAATTTGTCAAATATGCCAAAAGGATAAAACCTGTTTCATGTTAAAAGAAGAGATAAGTAAAAGAAGAAATAAGTTTAAGTAATAGACGAATGATGTATGTGGTAATGGGGTGGGAAAATAATAAGCTTGTGCTTATCCCACTCCATTTTCCACCATGTTGAAATGTATTTTTTGTTAATAATATTTTATGTATGATATTTTGTTTGAAAATAAATAAATCAAATCAAATCAAAAATTATGTCATTTCCATATATACATACAAAATGTTTGTCCTCATAAATCACATGAACAAGCACATGCACACACTATGTAAAAAAATCTTGCTGTTTTGAATTGAGTTGAATCAAATAAACTTTTCTAGTAATCTCAACTTACATTTATCAAACTGACTAAAAATATTAAGCTCTTTTCATAAATTCAAAAAAATAGTTAAAATCTGTGTAACTTATTAAAATAAGTTAAAGCATCATATAAACATTTGCTGTCATGACTTTTGACATACACACTGCATTATAATATTACCATATTTAAAACATTTTATAGACTTTAAATTAATTGAAAATGTTTTGTTGCCATCATGTTACAATTGTAAGTTGGTTATTTTAGTTTCAGTTAGATTTTTAAAGTTATTGTTAGCTTTTGATTATTTATATATTATTGATTGTTATTTTATTTATATTGGTAAGCTAGTTTTATTTTTTCCCTGCTTTTAATTTATTTTACTTTCTGCTTGTTTTTATTTAAAACTTGTAGTAATTCTTCTCTGTTGTGTTTTGTTATAAATATTAGTTATATGTATAAGTTTTGTTAATTTTATTTATTTTATTGTGTTCTGTTAGTAAATCAGGTTAAACTAAATGGAAATAAAAAAGCAACAAGTTAAATAAATAAATAAATACAACTTAATTTATCAAGTGAAATAAATAAATAAATAATATATATATAATAATAAATATATATACAGTTGAAGTCAGAATTATTAGCCCCCCTTTGATTTTTTTTTTCTTTTTTAAATATTTCCCAAACGATGTTTAACAGAGCAAGGTAAGTTTTACAGTATGTTATTTATTATTCAGCTAGAATAAAAGCAGCTTTTAATTTTTTAAAAAAACATTTTAAGGTTAAACCCTTTAGCTCCTTTAAGCTACAGTATATATATATTTTTCTGATAGTCTACAGAACAAACCACTGTTATACAATAACTTGCCTAAAAAACCTAACCTGCCTAGTTAACCTAATTAACCTTGTTAAGCCTGTAAATGTCACTTTAAGCTGTATAAAAGTGTCTTGAAAAATCTCTAGTAAAATATTATTTACTGTCATCATGGTAAAGATAAAATAAATTAGAAATGAGTTATTAAAACTATTATGTTTAGAAATGTGTTGAAAAAATCTTTTCTCTGTTAAACAGAAATTGGGGAAAAAATAAACAGGGGGGCTAATAATCCTGACTTCAACTGTATTTACTTAATTTCAAGTAGCTGAAATGCTTTTATGTTTAATCACCAATAATAACCCTGTAGCATATCATCGACATACTACTTTTGTGTTAATTTTCACAGCAATTCCAAAGACCAATTTTTGGTTCCTTAAAAAACTTTTAACACACATTTCTCAAAACCACCATCACTGTGTAAATGTATCGATAAAAGTTTGATGGATTTGAAAGGCTCAACTAGGAGTACTAACAAAGAACTTTAGAAGATTAATTAAACATTATAATGGTGGCTCAGTGGTTAGCACTGTTGCCTCACAGCAAGAGGGTCGCTGGTTCAAGTCCAGGTAGGATCAGTTGGCATTTCTGTGTGGAGTTTGCATGTTCTTCTCATGTTGGTGTCGGTTTCCTCCGGGTGCTCCGGTTTCCCCACAGTCCAAAGACATATGCTATAGGTGAATTAAATAAACTAAATTGGCTGTAGTATATGTGTGTGAATGAGTGTGTATTAATGTTTCCCAGAACTGGGTTGCAGCTGGAAGGGCATCCACTGTGTGAAAACATATGCTGGATAAGTTGGCGGTTCATTCCACTGTAAATAAAGGGTCTAAGCCGAAGGAAAATGAATGAATGAATAAACATTATAATTGAACATATTTAATTGAGGATCAGGAGGTGTACTAGAACATTTACTTAATTTTCACTCAATTAATAATCTCTGAATATTCGGTTTATTATCCAATACTAACTTACTGACCTCAATTATACAGAAAAAAACAGCCTCCTAATTCTGCAAAGATTAGTTGAACATGTTCAGAAATCATCAGTGTTGTGCATGTTTTCCCCACTGGAGGGCTGAACGCTGGTCTGCATGTGTGTGTGATGAATGAGCTGAAGGTGTGTTTTCATTAGGCTCTTTAATTTGGAGCACAATTAGACTTCATCCTCTTTCAGAAGACAAAGCAGATTCCAAAGTTGTTAATTAAAAGGCAGAGTCGAGGACACTGAAGATGGATGTGAACGCAAGGAATCCTTGTAACAACAACACTGCGCTCTAAAGTCAATTCATCCTGGTCTAACTAGCTCCTCATCAAAAACTAGTTAGTAATCACTACCTAGTCTTCTTTGTGCTCTGTTCATTTGGTCTCCTTTCCTACTCATTTTGTCATCTCTCATTGTTTCCTGTCATCTCATCTTCATTTTTGGTCTTGTATTTTTTCTAATCTCATTTCTTTTGTGCTTTATTCTCTTCTTGTATCCTCTTGGCTCTTTCTATTTTCTAATTTCTGCACTCAGTTTCCCTTTTCTCTTCTGTCAGGTAATTGTGACTTTTTTATCTTGCAATTTAGACCTTAGAAACTGCTTAATTTGTAAATGAACAATTTACGGAACAAAACAAGGAAATAAAAGTTACCGTGATCGTGGTCCACCGCACAATTTCAGTTGTCCCAGAACATGATGTAATTAAACAGTGATGGCGGAAAAAAGAGCATCAAATTTCTAAATGGTCTTTGATTATTTTGTGCCATACAGTATATCATTATAGGTCAATCTTAGATAAAAACAAACAAGCAAGACACAAATCTTATGAAACATCACTATTCAGTCCATTTCAGAGTGAAAAAAAGTTAAATGACTTACGTCTAATCATCAAGAGCCCACAGTTACCTCCTCCCTCATGTTTTCTGGCTGACTTGAGATCGCTTTGCCTTTGTCTCCTGCTACTCTAATCCGGGGATGCAGTTTTATCTTCTCAAGATCTCTTTTGATCAGGCTCACTATCAGATTTGCTCAACACAGGCTCATTGTTAAAACGTAGCCCAGCGGATGTTTTTGGAGACAGCTAATTACGTAGACGGAGTTACGTATGGCTGCATTTCATTTCTTTAAACGAACGCTACGGGGCGGTGTGACGCCGTTCTTTTTCGCGCTTAGCAGCTGACCGCTTACCTCCGTATGGACGGCATTCCGGTTGCAACCAGTTTGTCTCGTAAACGTTCCACGTCCGTCGGCGGATTTGAGATGCAGAGAGGAGTTGACTACGAAGATGGGGGTTCGAGTCCGGTGAAGAGCGGTTCCAGAAAGCAGGTAAGACAAAAACAGAATCCAAAATATAAAACAAACAAGTGAATAGCAGGGTGAGGATGTGGTATAAAAAAAAAAAAAAGTCAGACGAGGGCTTTTATTTTTTTGGATTGCTTTTGAAACCTGTTGGTTGGGTTTAGGGAAGTGGTTGGGCGGGTCAATCGATAAAACTGGTTGGGTTTAGGGAAGGGGGGGGGGGGGTTACCCGATCATTTGCTCAGTCAGCCAGAAAGTCTGTCCAAAAGTGAGTCGACAGCAGCCTCTGGTGGGTTTACGTGAGAACAGCAGGCGCGAATGGCACTCGCAAGGGAAATTTGAGATCTCGAAAAGCGTACACGGCGACCTCTGGCGGATTCGCAAAAACAAAAACTGCAGAAAAGCGTGCCGTTGGGACTTATTTCGCGGCCTCCAGAAATGTCCGTGGAGGTACGTTTTCAGAATGAGCCTGGGTTGATTTGCTCATGGTTTAAAAAAAAATCAAATATGCTTTACTGCCTCTTTGCCATTTTAAAAAATACAAGTATTATTTAGGTAGGTCACTATGCCATTATTTATTTTCGCAGCTTACTTCGAGCAAAGCAATCACTAACCAACGAGAGTGATTGTAAACGTAAGAAAGATGATTGGTTGAAAATATTGTTCAGGGCCAATAGTTAAACATGACTCATGCTTTAACTTTCGCATGGAGACTACCGTCTTGCATGCATGGTACGAACACACAACCACGCAGCCTTCGCATGCACTCATTCACATTCTCTCTGGAACAGGATCTAGCAAGATATGACTCAAATTAAGCACTGCTTAAAAAAATCCCGGCTTACATCCCATGCGATTCTGTGTGTTTGCATAGTAATTCCTTGGCAATTCTGGGTTTATATCTTCAATTTAATAATACACATCTTTAATTGTGTATGGCCATATACCCAAAGCTCTCTCGTCACCACCAGAATTTGCATCTCACAGTTATGATTTTTTTTCTCCCTCATAATTGCAAAACGGAATTCTCATAATTCACAAAAAGCCTGAATTATAAGATGTAAGCTTGCATTAGCAAAACAAGAAAGTCTTTTAATGTCTTTTCGGTTTTCACTTCTTTCGTTTTTTCTCATTTCTCTGATTTGTCTCAACTGTTCATCTCAATCTTAATCTTTTCTCATCTACTCTAATTTCATCTAATACTCACTGCTTTGTACCTTGTCGTCTCGTTTTTGTCTCATCCTGTTCTCCTGGTGTCTCTTTTCATCTCCTTTCATGTCCTTTTCTTTGCTCATCGTATCCAATATCTGTTATTTTATCTTGTCTAATTTTCTTCTTTCATTTTATCTCCTTTCGTTGTTTCATCTGCCTCATAGCTTCTCATTTTGTCTTATTGTCTCTCCACTGTTATGGTACGTTATCTCTTCTTCTTTACCTTACCAGTTTTTCTCAATCTACTATCTTCTCTCATGTCTCATCTTTTCTCATCTGTTCGCTCTTTATTTTGTTATCTTTGCTCTTGTCTCATCTCGTCTCATTTTGCATCTCATTTCAGATCTTTCCTAAATCTCTCATATTCTGTCTATTAGCCTTTCGCTGTATTTCCTCTGGTCTTTTCAAATCTCTTTTCTTCTTGTCTCTACTCATATCCTTCTTCTTTCATCGGCCTCATCTCTTCTCATTTTGTCTCATGATCTTTTTTTTCCTGTGTTATGTTTCTTCATCTCTTTTTCTTTGCCTTCATTTCATCTCGTTTCTCCTTCAATTTCACCTTATATAATCTTGTCCTTGTCTCCTATCTTCTGTCTATTAGACTTTTGCTGCATCTCATCTAGTCTCTCCAAATCTTCTTGTCCCTTCATCTCTTCTTCTCCTATAAATGTCATTAATCCTTCCTCTTTCATCTGTCTCACTTCTCATTTTGTCTCATCGTATCTCCTGTGTTGTGGTTCTTCATCTCATTTTTATCTCTTTTTTCCTTCACTTTTGCTTCGTCTTAATTCATTTAATCTTGTCTTGTCTCAGTTCCTCTCCTCTCATCTTTCCTCATCTCCTATCTTCTCTCATGTCTCACTTTTCTCACCTCTGAGCCCTCTTATTTAAAAAAAAATCATTGCTCTTGTCTTGTCTCATCTCATTTAGTCTAGTTTCTCACCTCTTCTGTCTTGTAGCACATTGCTTCATCTCTTCTGGTCTTTCCAAATCTCTTTTCTTCTTGTCTCATCTTCTCCAATCTTCTAATCTCATATAATCTAATCTCACGTCCTTCTTCTTCCATCTGTCTCCTATCTTCTCATCATCCTTCCTGTGTTATGTTTCTTCATCTAATTATCTTTGTCTTCATTGCATATCTTTTCTCCTTCACCTCATTTAATCTCATCTTGTCTTCTTTTCTCTCCTCAGATTTTTCCTCATCTCCTACCTTCGGTCCATTAGTCGTTTGTTGCATCTCCTCAGTTTATTTTCTTCTCTATTCATCTCATCTCATCTTCTCCGATCGATGTCATTCATCCATCTCATATTCTTCTTCATCTGTCTCACTTCTCATTTTGTCTCATCGTCTCTCCTGTGTTGTGGTTCTTCATCTAATTTTTATCTTTTTTTTCCTTCACTTTTGCCTTGGCTCATTTCATCTCGTCTTGTCTCATTTCCTCTCCTTTGCTCTTTCCTCATCTCCTATCTTCTCTCATGTCTCATCTTTTCACCTCTGTTCCCTCTCATTAAAAAAACAAAAACAAATCATTGCTCTCGTCTTGTCTCATCTCATTTAGTCTCATTTCTCACCTCATCTCATATATAACCTCATCACTTACCTTCTGTCTTACCTACATCTCCTCTGGTCTTTCCAAATCTCTTTTCTCTTTCATTTTCATATCAACTCATTTAATTTCATCTCATTTCCTCTCCTTTGCTCTTTCCTCATCTCCTATCTTCTCTCATGTCTCATCTTTTTGTCTCTGTTAAAAAAATATCATTGCTCTCGTCTTGTCTCATCTCATTTCTCACCTCATCTCATATATAACCTCATCACTTACCTTCTGTCTTACCTACTGTACATCTCCTCTGGTCTTTCCAAATCTCTTTTCTCCTTCATTTTCATTTCAACTCATTTGATTTCATCTCATTTCCTCTCCTTTGCTCTTTTCTCATCTCCTATCTTCTCCCATGTCTCATCTTTTTGTCTCTGTTAAAAAATATCATTGCTCTCGTCTCGTCTCATCTCATTTATTCTCGTTTCTCATCTTATCTCATCTCTATCCTCATTGCTTACCTTCTGTCTTGTAGCATATTGCTTCATCTCCTCTAGTCTTTCCAATTTTTTTTCTCCTTCACTTTTGTCTTATCTCATTTCATCTGGTCTGTCTCGTTTTCTCTCCTCTGCTTTTCTTAATCTATTATCTTCTCTCATGTCTCATCTTTTCGCCTCTGCTCTCTCCCCATATCATTCGGTCTCTCCTTTTTTCCTTCATCTTTACTTTTTCCTCTGCTCTTCCCTCATCTCCTTTTTTCTCATCCATCTTAACCTCCACACCCAAAGCTGTGTTTAATATGTTATATATTAATGAAAACCCCAGGGGTCAGGCTCAGTCTTGCACACTGATAATTGCGTTGCTCCTGTGGGACACTTAACTAAATCATTTTGCAAATAACACCACAGCTGCCCATAAAAATAAAAACAGCCATTACGAAATGCACAAAAAGGTTTCAAAAGAGCTCATATCTCATCGGCGGTGACACAGGGTGTTTTTTATAACCGGCACGAGATTTCGAACGCCTATCAAAACCAAGAAAGCGTGTTTTGACGGACACGACACATCCCATTTGAGTCCGTTTTACAGTCACTATAAACCTTGGCGACAAGGGAAGTGAGAAACAATACAACGTCTCTTTCACTCCCGAGCATCCGTGCGAAAAAGGCACCTGCGGAGAGTGAATCTTCTGGAGGAAATGGTTTATGAAGTACTAAATCTCCATGTGGAGATGGATGGAGTGTTTCTAGCCCTTGTCCCTGCATGCTGATAGCACGGACCTGTCCCTTCAGGTTAGCGCTGAGATAAAATGAAGACTTGACATGTCGACGTCGGCAGGAAGGGAAAGAGAAACGGCCAATAATTCTCTGTGCAAGTATTCTTCCGATACGCACCTCTTACAGAAGTAACAATATGAATTTCTCATGATGGATACAGAGTCTAGTTGATGCTAATCGCTCAAAGACCCAACCGAAATGTGAACGGCAAGATGTGCAGACACGTCGCGGTTGGGGAGGGGAGCGTGTCTTGGTTTGATTTACGATGCTGTCGTTCGGTATCCTCTCAGGTACCTGTTGTCTTGCTTTCATAAAGCCACCAACACAAACGCATTCACTCTTTAGCCTTCCAGCTCCATTCATCAGCGCAGAAGGTCCCTGCTTGGCTCTTTTCATCTCAGACGAATGCGCCGTTCTTCTTTACATGGTCAAATCAAAGCGGTCAGAGATCAGCCCAAACGATAACCTCCAGCCTCTTTGTGCTGTAAGGTTAGTCCCGGCTGCCAAACGCAGTCACCGTGAACAGATATCTCACTTTGAAGTGAATAGAGCCTGGGTTTCAAAAGAGTCATTGATACATCCGTAAGATACTGGGGTCCACTTTGAGTCAGTGGCCTTTAGCTGGAAGAGATGGACAGATAGACGACGCTGCTCTTCACTTCTCTGTATAAGGAATCAAGAGCTTCGGGTCTGAGCGCTTCTAGGAGTCTATACTTTGACATAATGGAGAGCTTTGGTGAATTTTTTCAGCTAAAGACTGAAAAATAATGCTGTTAGTGTGCTGCTATTCATAGCATTATGAAAAGTGCATAATGTGCATGTTTGCATTTTAAAAACATAGAATTACTAATTTAATTTTGTCCTATAAAAATGAGACAAGTCTCAATGGCAAACTGGATGTTTGAATAAAATGCTTATGTTTGGCAATATAAAACTTGCTAAGTTGTTGCTGCGCAGTTGTTGAGGTGTTTTGCAAGGTTCTGGATGGCTTTTAAAGAGCATATTGTAGGTTAAAAAACTATAAAAAAAAAAAAAAAGTAGAATCGTTTGTGAAAATACTCTATAATACCATAAAACACCATATTAAAATGTTTTACGAAGTGCAAGGGAACAAATTTTAAAGAAAATGTGTCTGTTTCCGGAAAGTCAGCATTTTTTTCTAACCACCCCGGTGACGTCAGATCAGGCACTTATTTGACAGGCGCGCACTGTTTACAGTGAGGCAGAGTAGCATACAGTCCACAAGTTTCCCGTTGCTATTTTGGTTCGTGAAATGGGATAAATTCGTGAAAACGGCGAAAAATCAGTCGGAGATGCAGCTTGATGAAAACGAGAACTGTACACAGTAAGACAACTCGTTTTTCTTTTATGTTTGTCAACTTTGAAGTCAGTAAGCATGACTATTTGAGTAATTTGAAGCAACGCGATGTGTTTATGCTGAAGTAGCCTAAAACACTGCTGCTAGCTTGTATTAAGCATATTAAATATACTTTTTTAAAGCGTGTAAAAATGTAAACATATGATAAGATAGCTGGTGCCATCAGTTTGCAAATATAATAAATGTTTTGTATAGTTACAGCGTTGTGACTTTGTTTGCTCAGCTAATTCATAATTTATTGTCATGTGGTGTGTTCATAGGGCTTTGGGAGACAGTGATGCTGACCCGGAGCTGAAGGCTTTCTCTCCACGGGCCTCTCACTCAACTGTGCTTCACTTTGGCTCACAGAGTAACCTCAACTAAGGTACAGTTGATTTTATATTCGCACATTTATTTAGTGACAGCTTGTGACACACTCTCTGTATTGTTTTCCATGGTACTTTGACTATAATGACTGAAATCACACGTAAATATGACTTAAAACAACATTAGTACTATTAAACT